>NC_068366.1:871839-986839 GCF_020536995.1 Dreissena polymorpha
TAGCCTGCACTATCATGAATGGTAGCATTATACGCATGCACCATTGGCCCGACGTGATCCTTCCAGTTACTCGTCTTGTCTTCGTCAAGCGTTCCCAACATTTTAAGTAGTGTCTGATTGAATCGCTCGACCATACCATTGCCCATAGCGTGGTACGGCGTAGTACTTGATTGATTCACACCTCCTAGGCGACATAGTTATGTCATAAGGCTCGACATAAAATTTGCCCCCTTGTCGCTATGGATCCGTTCCGGAAAGCCGTAATTCACAATGAATTTCTCGAACAAAACTCGAGCGGTGGTCTTGGCTGTTTGGTTTGTCGTTGGGTAGGCCTGGGCGTATCTTATAAAATGATCTGTTACAACAAGAATATGTTCGAACCCGCCTTTTGATCGTTCAAGACTTAAATAGTCAACACAGATCATTTCCATGGGTGCTGACGTGGATATCGGGCTCAAAGAAGCTGAATCAGGTGCTGCCTTTCGTCGAATACACCTCGGACAACTAGCCACTTTGTCGCGAACGAAAGTATCAATTCCTGGCCAATAGAACCTCTGCTTGAATAGTGACATAGTTCGATCTCTGCCCTGGTGTCCAAGGTCATCATGTAATGCCTGAAATACCTCATCTCTAAGTGCAGAAGGCAATACCAGTTGATAATACTGTTCACCGAAAAGAGTGCCTTTACGGTATAAAACACCATTTCTGAGTTCCAATTTATCCCAGTCTCGTCGATACTTATCTACCGCATTTGTGCCCAAAGCCCGCGAAGCTGACGGCCTGGTGCCTTTGTGTACATGATCAATAACAACGGAAATGACTGGATCTTTCGACTGTGCCTGTATCCAGTCCTTAGAACTCAAAGCGTATGACAGTAAAACTTCATCAGGAACTTGTACACCTGCCTGAGCTTCCACTTCTGATATTCTGTCGCGAATTACCGTACTCACAATGACTGGTAACGCGTCCACTGTCGCTGCCACTGATGTTGGCAAAGCTTAGAAGGTTGGTGGATCAATGATCAAGCGACTTAAACCATCTGCATCGGCATTGTTATTCCCTGGTCGATAGCGCGTTGTAAAATTATAATTTGCTAACGCTGCCATCCAGCGTTGACGCGTGGCGTCGAGTTTCGCAGTGGTTGTAACGTATGTAAGTGGGTTGCTGTCTGTAACTACCTCGAAAGTTGCACCGTACAGGTAGTCGTGAAACTTTTCTGTGATGGCCCATTTCAACGCCAAAATTCAAGTTTATGCGCTGGGTAGTGCTTTTCGGCCGGTTTGAGCGATCTACTGGCGAATGCAATGACTCTGTCTTTGTCATCTTGATGCTGGTAAAGCACAGCTCCCAAACCAGAACCTGATGCGTCCGTGTGCAAGGTAAATGGTAGGTCGTAGTTTGCGTAGGCCAATATCGGTGGGTTGACCAACTGTTTAACCAAGGCTTCAAATGCCTCCTGGTGTTCATCTTCCCATTTAAACGGCAATTTCTTTAAAATCTATTCACTGCGTTTACTTTTAGTGGGCTGTCTAATAAGTAAATTGTTCAATGGTCGAGCAATTTTCGCGAAGCCTTTAATAAATCGCCGATAGCATCCAGCGAAGCCCAAAAACTTCCTTACTTCTTTAACACTGGAGGGAACTGGCCAGTTGGCGATTGCTTCGATTTTCTTTGGGTCAGCTTGAATACCATTTGCAGAGACCACTTGACCAAGGAAAGTTGTCTGGGTTTTGAAAAATTGACATTTCGACGGTTTTATTTTCAAATTGTAGGAGGCTAATCGTGAAAAACACTGATCTAGTCGACTTATTTGGGTACTAACGTCAGACGAAAAAATGATGATGTCATCGAGGTTTATTATAATTATGTTGTGGTTATTACCAATACATGTATTATTATAATTATGTTGTGTTTAATACAAATACATTTATTATTAAAATTATGTTGTGTTTAATACCAATACATTTATTATTATAATTATGTTGTGGTTATTACCAATACATGTATTATCATTATTATGTTGTGGTTAATACCAATACATTTATTATTAGAATTATGGTTCATTCTTTGTTTGACTCAAACCAAGCGACGGGTACGCTCAATTAGTGACTTACGATAGTAAACAGCATTAACATTACACCTGCATTTGCACATAGAAAGAAAGGATCAACTTTCCTTTGCTTACTTCAGCTAGAGGTCAATTCTTTACATAATTCCAATAATAAGACCCCGGCTTCTGGATATGTCAAGTTTCATTGGTTGGTTATTGATAGAAGTTTACAAAGGCTTCATAGAAGTTGCGAAAAATGCGTTTCGTGGAAGTGTTTATTTTTGCATAATACAATTCATAGTCGCAAGGTATTTGTGTTTAGCTCGCTTTTTCGTCACGTGGTACTTTTTCGCGGGTGTTTAAGCGTCCTTTTTCGTCACGTGATCATATGTTCAGAGGGGGTAATCACGTGATAGTCAAGATGGCGAAGTCCATGCCGAGACAGTTAGTTTTCGCCGTTTTATACCCAGTATTACTTTTGTTTATTTTTTAAATGATGCACGCTCACTTTCCAGTCATATCAGTTAAAAAGTGATTAGCGTTTATTTCGTATTTGTATTCGCTTTGTATCTCGACTTTACTCCCCGCAAATTTTCTTAGTGGAGCCCTAATAAGGTCATCCCGCTTAGAAATTTCGAAGCGAGTAAAGTCGAGATATAGAGCGAATATTACTATGAAATAAAAGCCAGAAACTTTCTTCCTAATATGGCTGGAAAACGAGCGGAATAAAATAAAATAATGCAAGTAATAAAGGGCATAAAACGACGAAAATTACCTGCCTCGGCATGGACGTCGCCATCTTGTTTGTCACGTGATTACCCCTCTCGGCAAAAAAATTGTTCATCGAAACGATAGCATTAAATTATTAAGTTTGTACAAACGATTTTTCAAGACGGTAGTTTTATCGAAATGATTTTTTATTTATAATGTACTAATTATATTGAGTTCAAAATAATTAAAATAGTTGTTTATTGGCTGCTCAATGATACATTGTTTACTCCCCACGCTTGATCGCGATGCGACTGTCAAAACATTCGTTTAAGTTGAGCAGAACAGACGGCATCAAGCAAGTTCCTGATTCTTGCCTGCAGAACGGACTTTAAATGTGAGTACATTAATATTTTACAATGATCTGTTGAAAACTGACGATAATTTATGGTATCTTTGTAAACGTAATATAGCACTTCTGGGCAAGCTGACGCTGTCGTTCGAATGCACTGCTATTGCTGGGTTGTTGTGTTTATGAATGTAACTTAATCCTGTGATTGTAATATTAAAGTATTCAGAGAGCGAACAACTTCAGTGCCTTCAGCGCTTTGATTTTAAAGCAAGTATGCACGAACTTCACATATCTATCTGTGTAAATGAATATGTGTATATTTAAGGGCGCTTTCATTTGCTACACATTAATCGTTTACTATTCTTTTAAGAACAAAATCACATTATGAATAAAAATGCGAGTGTATTTTTAGCACACCCGACCGCAAGTTACGGGGCCAATGTAGGTTCGTAAATTGTCGTCCAAGATTAGCCTCTAAGGTATACTTTCTGCTTTTATGATATTTTTCGTTTAAAGAAAGACTATTCTTATTAAAAATCCAGTTTAGGCGGAAAGTGTCCTCCCTGATAAGCAGTTCTGAAATTTGACATCTGCACATCTTTTATGTAGTTTTGTTCGTATTGTCCTGTATGTGGGACAGACTTATAACATAAACACGTACATTGCCTTGTAACATTTGCAAATGATTAAATCCGCAACTTTCGTATTTGAAATTAATGTGGCTCGACGTTCTTTATGTATAGAGATCGTGCTGAAGGTGCGTTTCTGTTATCTGTAATCTAAATATGGGTCTTTGTAAAATTCCGATGTGATAATAGGCGTGGCGAAGTGTTAATTTGTGCGTGCAAGATCTGGGGTTAATTATCAATACAACGATAAAACAATCAACACACGATGAATTAATAGAAACATATTCTATTTTTTATGGAAACCCCCGTAACGCAAGTGAGTAACATATATACAAAGTTAACTCAATAAGCCTCTTCAATTTCGCATCATTAAATCGATTAACACTTTATTCACAATATAATAGTATGAGAGTAGGAGTTGTACCCGTGAACTAGCAGTACACTTGATTTTGAATCTTATTCGGTGATTAATATATACCGCGTTGAAAAAAGTGTTAACAATGATTACCTCGCACCCGTTCCTAATTCTGAATAAGTTTAATTCTCCAGACTGACATTTTGTTCAATATATTTATGTGTATAAGTAAAAAAAGGTAAATCGAATCCTTGTCCATATACCGGTAGGTATTCACGTGAACGCGTTGGTACATGCTCGTTAGTCTATAACTTTATCCATATACCGGTAGGCATTCACGTACACGCGTTGGTGCATGCTCGTTAGTCTATATCCATATCCATATACCGGTAGGCATGCACGTGCATGCGTTGGTTCATGCTCATTAGTCTATATCCGTATCCATATACCGGTAGGCCTTCACGTGCATGCGTTGGTATTTGCTCATTAGTCTATATCTATATCCATATACCGGTAGGCATTCACGTACACGCGTTGGTGCATGCTCGTTAGTCTATATCCGTATCCATATACCGGTAGGCATTCACGTGCACGCGTTGGTACATGCTCGTTAGTCTATATCCGTATCCATATACCGGTAGGCATTCACTTGCACGCGTTGGTACATGCTCGTTAGTCTATAACTATATCCATATACCGGTAGGCATTCACTTGCACGCGTTGGTACATGCTCGTTAGTCTATATCCGTATCCATATACCGGTAGGCATTCACTTGCACGCGTTGGTACATGCTCGTTAGTCTATAACTATATCCATATACCGGTAGGCATTCACGTACACGCGTTGGTACATGCTCGTTAGTTTATATCTATATACATATACCGGTAAAAATTCACGTGCACGCGATGGTACATGCTCGTTAGTCTATATCTACATGTATATCCATATACCGGTAGGCATTCACGTACACGCGTTGGTTCATGCTCGTTAGTCTATATCCATATCCATATACCGGTAGGCATTCACGTACACGCGTTGGTGCATGCTCATTAGTCTATATCTACATGTATATCCATATACCGGTAGGCATTCACTTGCAAGCGTTGGTTCATGCTCATTAGTCTATATCCATATCCATATACGGTAGGCATTCACGTGCACGCGTTGGTACATGCTCGTTAGTCTATATCTATATCCATATACCGGTAGGCATTCACTTGAAAGCGTTGGTTCATGCTCGTTAGTCTATATCCATATCCATATACCGGTGGGCATTCACGTTCACGCGTTGGTTCATGCTCGTTAGTCTATATTCATATCCATATACCGGTAGGCATTCGCGTGAACGCGTTGGTGCATGCTAGAAAGTCTATATCCATATACCGGTAGGCATTCACGTGCACGCGTTGGTTCATGCTCGTTAGTCTATATTCATATCCATATACCGGTAGGCATTCGCGTGAACGCGTTGGTGCATGCTCGAAAGTCTATATCCATATACCGGTAGGCATTCACGTGCACGCGTTGGTTCATGCTCGTTAGTCTATATCCATATCCATATACCGGGAGGCATTCACGTGCACGCGTTGGTGCATGCTCGTTAGTCTATATCCATATCCATATACCGGTAAACATTCATGTGCACGCGTTGGTACATGCTCGTTAGTCTATATCTATATCAATATACCGGTAGGAATACACGAGCACGCGTTGGTACATGCTCGTTAGTCTATATATATATCCATATACCGGTAGGCATTCACTGCACGCGTTGGTTCATGCTCGTTAGTCTATATCAATATACCGGTAGGCATTCACGTGCACGCGTTGGTGCATGCTCGTTAGTCTATATCCGTATCCATATACCGGTAGGCATTCACGTACACGCGTTGGTGCATTCTCGTTAGTCTATATCTATATCAATATACCGGAAGGCATTCACGTACACGCGTTGGTGCATTCTCGTTAGTCTATATCTATATCCATATACCGGTGGGCATTCACGTGCACGCGTTGGTGCATTCTCGTTAGTCTATATCTATATCCATATACCGGTAGGCATTCACGTACACGCGTTGGTACATGCTCGTTAGTCTATATCCATATACCGGTAGGCATTCACGTACACGCGTTGGTGCATTCTCGTTAGTCTATATCTATATCCATATACCGGTAGGCATTCACGTGCACGCGTTGGTGCATTCTCGTTAGTCTATATCTATATCCATATACCGGTAGGCATTCACTGCACGCGTTGGTTCATGCTCGTTAGTCTATATCCATATACCGGTAGGCATTCGCGTACACGCGTTGGTTCATGCTCGTTAGTCTATATCTATATCCATATACCGGTAGGCATTCACTGCACGCGTTGGTTCATGCTCGTTAGTCTATATCCATATACCGGTAGGCATTCACGTGCACGCGTTGGTGCATGCTCGTTAGTCTATATCCATATACCGGTAGGCATTCACGTACACGCGTTGGTGCATTCTCGTTAGTCTATATCTATATCCATATACCGGTAGGCATTCACTGCACGCGTTGGTTCATGCTCGTTAGTCTATATCCATATACCGGTAGGCATTCGCGTACACGCGTTGGTTCATGCTCGTTAGTCTATATCTATATCCATATACCGGTAGGCATTCACTGCACGCGTTGGTTCATGCTCGTTAGTCTATTTCCATATACCGGTAGGCATTCACGTGCACGCGTTGGTTCATGCTCGTTAGTTTATATCCATATACCGGTAGGCATTCACGTGCACGCGTTGGTGCATTCTCGTTAGTCTATATCTATATCCATATACCGGTGGGCATTCACGTGCACGCGTTGGTGCATTCTCGTTAGTCTATATCTATATCCATATACCGGTGGGCATTCACGTGCACGCGTTGGTGCATTCTCGTTAGTCTATATCTATATCCATATACCGGTAGGCATTCACGTACACGCGATGGTACATGCTCGTTAGTCTATATCTATATCCATATACCGGTAGGCATTCACTGCAAGCGTTGGTTCATGCTCGTTAGTCTATATCCATATACCGGTAGGCATTCGCGTACACGCGTTGGTTCATGCTCGTTAGTCTATATCTATATCCATATACCGGTAGGCATTCACTGCACGCGTTGGTTCATGCTCGTTAGTCTATATCCATATACCGGTAGGCATTCACGTGCACGCGTTGTTGCATTCTCGTTAGTCTATATCTATATCCATATACCGGTGGGCATTCACGTGCACGCGTTGGTGCATTCTCGTTAGTCTATATCTATATCCATATACCGGTGGGCATTCACGTGCACGCGTTGGTTCATGCTCGTTAGTCTATATCCATATCCATATACCGGTAGGCATTCACTGCACGCGTTGGTTCATGCTCGTTAGTATATATCTATATCCATATACCGGTAGGCATTCACTGCACGCGTTGGTTCATGCTCGTTAGTCTATATCCATATACCGGTAGGCATTCACGTACACGCGTTGGTTCATGCTCGTTAGTCTATATCCATATACCGGTAGGCATTCACGTACACGCGTTGGTTCATGCTCGTTAGTCTATATCTATATCCATATACCGGTAGGCATTCACCTGCACGCGTTGGTTTATGCTCGTTAGTCTATATCCATATACCGGTAGGCATTCACCTGCACGCGTTGGTTCATGCTCGTTAGTCTATATCCATATACCGGTAGGCATTCACGTACACGCGTTGGTTCATGCTCGTTAGTCTATATCTATATCCATATACCGGTAGGCATTCACGTGCACGCGTTGGTTCATGCTCGTTAGTCTATATCCATATCCATATACCGGTAGGCATTCACGTACACGCGTTGGTGCATGCTCGTTAGTCTATATCCATATCCATATACCGGTAGGCATTCACGTACACGCGTTGGTTCATGCTCGTTAGTCTATATCCGTATCCATATACCGGTAGGCATTCACGTGCACGCGTTGGTTCATGCTCGTTAGTCTATATCTATATCCATATACCGGTAGGCATTCACGTGCACGCGTTGGTTCATGCTCGTTAGTCTATATCCATATCCATATACCGGTAGGCATTCACGTGCACGCGTTGGTTCATGCTCGTTAGTATATATCTATATCCATATGCCGGTAGGCATTCACGTGCACGCGTTGGTTCATGCTCGTTAGTCTATATCCATATCCATATACCGGGAGGCATTCACATGCACGCGTTGGTTCATGCTCGTTAGTCTATATCCATATCCATATACCAGTAGCGATCACGTACACGCGTTGGTGCATGCTCCTTAGTCTATAATTGAACCCCGCTACGTAAAAAGGGAGTTTAACGCAAGTGACACTTTCCGCAGAAACAATTTTTTTGCTAAGAGGAGATTTTCTTTAAACGAAAAATGCCATAACAGTTGAAAGTGAGTTCTCTGATTAGCCTATGCGGACTTGACAAGCTTATCTGACATTTTACGCGCCTGCGTTACGTCACCTTTTCGCAGAGTGCGTCTCAGAATCTAACGGTATTTTTATGTTCTACTTCCTTTGTTTTCGGGTTACCAAGAGTGATTGCTACACAAAGCAGCGAGTCTATTTCACAAATTCCAGCATACCTATTGCCGACATGGTATTTTCCTGGTATTAATGGTACTTCAGAATAAAATTACAACCCCAACGTTCACTGTAGAATATTTAAAGCATCAATTTTGAAATTAAATGCTCAATAAGGGGTTTTCCAAGAAGGTTCCAATAATTCGGGAAGACAGTACAAAACAAAATGTATATCCACCGTATATCGGGGGCACCACAAAGCTAATTAAATCATCGCAACTAATTTGACATAGAATAAGAAAATAAGTGAAGCATAATGCGGGTATGGAATGTATTATAGTAGTTAACATAATGAAGTTATTTAAACAAAAATATCAATTTAAGTAGAAAGAAAACATCACGGGTGCAATCAGTTAAAATGCTTCAACAATCACAAATTGATTTAATCCTTTGAGACCCCTTGATAGATAACCCATATGGCATAATGGCAAAATAATTGCATCCTCGTAAACAGAAGAAGTCTTGCTTTTTATCGTAATTAATATGTTTCGGCGAAGCTGCCTTACCAAGGTTTTGATATAAACTTACATGTATTAACAGCTCATCCAATTGTTGTAAAATGCGTTTTGCTAGACATTCTGAGGGTTATACGATCGAATCTCCTACATATACATGAAAAAAACACACGATTTTCGCTATTAATCGTTCAACATAATAGTTGAAAACGGACCTTTATAGATAATTATTTTATTTAAAAAATATCAAATGCTTTATTTGTATCATTCGTTTATTTTTATGTCTGTCCAATGACAAGTAAGCAAGTTAATTCATCGTGTATGTACACAATTCATACAGTTATACGCTAAATTATACGCATACAATGATAGTAACAGTTTTATCAACAGCGCAGATTTTCATTTATTGTGTCGTTGATGGGATTTTGTATGGGGATTATGATCATGTGACGATAATCATGATTATTATGATGGTTGGGATGCTGTTAATAATAACATGACCTTTTAACATAAAATGTTTACAACGACTGCACAATATCGTCAAAATGTAAACCAATCAAAATACTTTAAGAAACGTTCTTCAATACGAGAAATGGACACATTTTTTTCATTCTAAAAAATGTTCTCATTTTCCGGCATCTGTCTTAAGAAATAAAATATTCGGGAAACTTAATATGAAAGATTCAAGCTTAATGTGTGTGTATGTATGTATTTCGAAATTTATAGGTCGTTTTCGAGCCAGATGCTACATTATGTGTGAACCCGGAGTGTTTCCCAGCAATTTTGCCAAATTAACTTTCTAGACCCACGGAAGATGGTGTGAATTTTCAATTATAGCGGCAATTTCCAACTTTTTCGTTCTTACTGAATGATTGTTCACAATTTAAGTGAGGTCTTGTGTTGTGGGGGGAAGCCGGAGTACCCGGCGGAAAACCCACCTGTTCGGTATGGTGACCACCAACCAAATGCACATGCTGCCGGGAACGGGAATTGAACCCCAGTCGGCTAGGTGAAAAGCCAGTGTGCCTACCGTCCGCTAGACGGACCGTCGATTTGAAGGGACCTTTACGCAGATTTTAGCATGTACTGAAGTTTTTTTATTAAATGCTTTATATTGATAAATCTAAGATTGGATATAAAACGCTCCAGTTAAAAACCACATAAGAACTCAAACCACTGACCCCTTGAGTAAAAGTTTGTCGCTTAAATCACTTGGCCATCCGTCTTTATACATTCCGTGATGTATTTTACACTTTATATAAGCAATCCTCATAGTATCAGAAAAAATAACGACTACATTAGAACTCTCCAAATTATTCAATCGTTTCGCGTTGCAACGCTTTATAATTTTTAGGTTTTTAATTCGTCAAGATGCATGGAATGGATATTTTAAAGTATGGTACATGTTCAGTATTACTGTTCCACACAAATATCATAACTACACCAAAAATGTGCGAATCTGAAACTTTTCTTTTATTTGTTCAATTTACCAAAACGTGAAAAGGCCCCTTCAAGCCTAATACGACAATAGCATAAACATAAACATTAATATGCGTTTCAACCGCATAACTATTTAAGACATCGAAGTCCGTGAATTGTTAGGTAATTTATAACACATATCAGAAAGTCTGCCAGCTAAATTTGATAATGTAATTTTCATTCGAACAATACGTTAATGTGCACGTTTGGTTTTACGTTTTTAGCGCACAAATTGTTTATAAACGAATTTCCGAATTTGAAGCTTCAAACTGTTTTAATCTGAAATTAAACCGTATATTTGATCGCCAACGGTTGGTAATCCCTTGCATGAAAATATGAGTATTGGAATACATTGCATGTGCCTTACCGTACTTAGTATTTTCAGTATTTTGAATGAAATTAACAGTTACCTAACACAATTTTTGTTATTATTTAGTCTAAGACAGAAATTCTTAATATGTTTTTTCATCAAAACGCTCGACACTGTTTCGCGAAGGAAATAGTCTGCATTTAACGGCTTCAATGAAAATAATACCGCGCTGAGATTTCCCATTGAACGTCTATAAATAATACATAAGGAAGGGGTGTGTGCAAACATGTTTGTACCGGTATATGTCCTGAGTTAAGGTGACTATTGGGTATAATAAGAGGCATCAGTAGGAACCTCGCTCAGGGAAAATAGGGTTTAATGCAAATCATTTTAGGTGGAAAGTTTCGTCCCTGATTGTGCGGACTCCGCAGGCTAATCTGGGGCGACGCTTTACGCAAATGCATTTAACCCCCTTTTCACAAGGCGAGGCTAATATGTTAATGTGCTTTACTTTCTATCATGCGATGAATTAAAACTTAAAAAACATGAATCACGAAGGAAATCAAGAAGAAATGTAAACAATCCTATCACTACGTTTGTGTCTTTTAATTGCGATTGAACTTAACTGTTGAGGACTGGTTGAATTGGCATCGAATAAATTAATGATTTAATAATGCACCGACTGGTAATCTCGTCATCAGCGCTTGACTGTCGGCTAGCATATCGGTAATTTTGGTAATTCTACACATCGAAGCTTCCACTCGCACTCGCCAAGACCACATTTCCGCGTTGGAAATTGTATAATGAAATTCCTCTTACTTATCTATCTGCATATCGACTGTCCGTTTTACATAAACCTTATTTACACCGTTTCTTTATATTTTATTTCCTATTTTTACGAACAAAATACACGAAGCTCGCTTAATAAATGAGCAATAGGCATTCGGCTTTTCTAGAAAATGGCGGATAGGTCGTTAGCAACCGGCGCGAACGATATATCGATCGCTGATTGGTCGATCGATATTTTACGGAATACCGTTAGTGCCATCGTTGTTACACATTAAATTCCAGAGGGCGACACTGCGATAGTGCGATAGTATGGTGTACGAACCGAAATTCACGCAAGATTTAGAATTCAACAATTTTGTATCAGACGGTTTGTTATCCACAAAATAAATCGCCCGATGCGGTTTACAGACGCACGAGCGGTTCAAAGTATGTAAACCGTCCGACACAGTTTAGGAAACCGTCTGGGACGGTTTATGATAGTTTACTAACCACTGCGCTAACAGGACGGTCTAGAGTAGCAACGCATTAACACCGAAGTGCTATTCTGCATGGCTGTCTTAATGAGTGACTAACCGTTCTGTGTGTTCAATATTGCTCGCAGGTTTATTTGTTAGATCTTTTAATCAATTATCTTATTTATTTTTTGTTTATAACATTTATTACGGTACAACTCGCGATGTTTTAGAATACATATTTGATTATATAGTATTTATGTATACCGTTCTTTTGTCTATTTATTGAAAAATGAAAATGCATGTATTCGTCACGCACTTGCAATCTCCACGCAGAGTTAACGTTCCATGCGTTCTCATACAATTTGATCCAGCTATGCTTGTTCCAGTCAAATGTCTCTGCGGAGGTTGACACACTTGTGCAATTGCAAATGAACGGAACTCATAATTGGTAAGATAATTCAACGATGTTCCGTTTATCATGACACAATAGTATTTCGATAGTATTATTCTTACAATTGGGGTACGTGTTAGTAGTATTTTCAGTACCCGGGGCACATTTAAGCATACTTAAGAGTACCCGGGGTACAAAGATTGATTGATTGTAAAACACAGAACTGGCTTGAAACTCTAGGAATTTCATCAAGATTTGATACCTACAAACACTTTAAACCCAGAACAATATTTGTTTATCGATATGCAAGTTTAATTTTGACGAAAGTCAGTTGCTAGATTCCGTTGTTCAAATCATAAATTAGCCATTGAAACTGGTCGGAATAAAATCGTTACCGCAGAAAATTATTATCGGGTATTGTTTTTCACAACTTGCTCGCCGTAAGTAGTTTATTGCAGGGATCCGCGCACTCAATGGCGCTTTTCCCTCGGTCAACTGAATAGATCTGAGATGACCGGAACGAATGCGGCCCCGGACACGTCGAGTGCAAAGCGATTCACCGCAGACCTCGGCTCTTGAGCGATAATGATTCTGGGATATATTTCATCAGTTATGGGATATTTTGAGGGTCCGGAGGTCTCAGATGGCGAAATCAGTCAGTCGGAAAGACATTTGCGTAACTAAGCAATAAAGCTCTGAAGAGAAAATGCAAAAATCGAAGGAATTGAATGATAAATTCTGTCAATGACACAATAATAATTGTAAGTAATGTAACTGGAAACAATACAAAAGAGAAATTGAAAGGATGGGAACACTTATGCGATTCACGAATTGGAAAAAGTGACAAATGATTACTGGATTTAACAAGCCGTTATGGGTTATAACATGAAACATTCAGTTATTTCCATTCAAGTCTCAGTGCCCATACCCTATCACTTTAATGACGACGAGAAAAATAATCGAGCGAAAATAAATCGATCTATCTGAAAATATATTGAGAAAACTTCCGGCGAATATATTTCAAATATATGTTAATCATCAATAACGGATGGACTTATACATCTTATTCTGAACCTGAAAAAATCATAACTGAACAGTAATCTAGTGCAAAATTATTGGACCGCAAATACAAATTTAACTTTGGTAATCATACTATCAACAAAAATGTACGCAGATATTTTTTGGAACGAATGATTTCACTTCTCTTTGAAACATGCAGTTTAATAATACGGCACTATGTGTATAAGTAAATGAACTACCAGAAAATAAAAAGGATTATTCTTTTTATACAGATAAGAAACGAAATGAAAATCATAGTTATTTTAGCGCAACTTGCATGTCCATCTGATTTTATCATCTACGGATACTCCAATGAAAGCATCTACAGTAGTTGCATCATTACAGTTGTCAGTACCTATATATAAACGAGTTACGAATTCAAAAATCTATTTCACAAACAAAAGACCAATAATATAACAATTATTTACAATATTTGAATATTTGCTCGATCGATTTCACAGGGTTAAACGCAACTTTTATTTACAATATTCAATACTTTTATCTTAATTTATTTCGTAAGTTTAAATGCTGTACATTTTATAAAATTGGCACATTTCGGCCGACGGTTTATTTAAGCGCCTTGAGTTATTTACAATAAACAACACTGTGAGTGCAATTTTCTATTAGTCCAAATTAATTAAATCGTGTGAAAACACAGTGTTAGGCCGGGTTTCCATGCATCCGTGTCCGCGCTCCGCGTTCTGTGTCCGCGTTCCGTATAGACAATCCCAGAAATCGATTTCCTTCCGGATTACCCGCCCCTGAATACTCGCACGCGCCTCCAAAACGGTACTGAAGAAATAAACATGGACCTATATATGTGTGTATAGGTCCCTACGCAAAACAAGAAAGCGAAACGGGTTTATCAAATATATTTGAGGATTTAAAGAGTTTCTGTTATCGATCTGACAACCAGATAATAGTTCGTGTTTTTTTATTAATATAAATTACGTAATTAGTAGAAATAAGGTTCATCTGCATTCGTTTAAGAGTAATAACACACAGCATGGACATGGACCTATTTGTGTAGGTCCCTGGCATGAATAAGGTCTTGATTGTCATTTAACATGTTATTCAAAGGTGACGCGTGATATCTTATCTAAATTTCGGTATCAACACATGTGCAGACATGTGGTGTCACGGGCAAACCCATAAACGCTTTTAATCCACACTTGGAACATCGTCTCCAATTGAGCGAATTCGTTCGCGCCTTTATCGCTGATGTTTTTCAAGAGATGTATGTTGCTGTCATTTATAATCCGTAATTAAAGAAAAATAAATCACTTATTTCGTGCGTGTTTTTATTTTTTAAGCGTAAATTTAGACCGTTTTACGAACATTTAATAAAGACATACGTTTAGGAAATCTAGAGAACGCAATTGGAACTATTTCAGTTTATTTAAGGCTCATTATTTTTCATGTTGAACATTTCAATCGTGAATTAAGATGTTATTAAGAAAATTAAGAGTTCCGGTTGATGTAAACATGAAATTACAAATGTAGAAATTTATACTTTAAACAGCACATAAGGTCAGGATTAAAGGATTGAGGGTGTGGATAGTGATTATAAATGGACTAATAGAAGTGCTGCCAAAATGTATGTAGACATGTTTTTGCTGAAAGAAATTTGTTAGAAGAAATTATTGAAATTATTGAAAACGGCAAACCCCTATGGGTGGGGTATAAATTTAATATTTACTACAGCTTTTTACTGTTATTGAATATCGATATGCACGGAAAAGTTATCGCAATTTTAATCCGTCACGCATGAGCAATTTATAGAGCTGAAGTGTATATCAACTAATTATCTTAGCCAGTGAGAAGTATAACAATCAGGAAAAATACCGCTAGTCGGCGGTAAAGTACAGCGATGCATAAGCGAATACATTCCTCCACTGCGAGCGAGGCTACAAATACTGATTCAAGCCTCTTAGACAACACAGTTTTTGAAAATAGTAACAGCAAAACAAACGCTAAGAGTAAGAAAAAAACCTCAAAGCCCGATACAAAAAAACAAAAAACTATCGAAACATATACTGAAAGCGTACCAAGAGAAAACGGTAGTCATTCTGAAAATGTCATTAAAAAACAGCTTGATGAAATAAGCGCAAAATTGTCAAAAGTCCTCACAAAAGACGATACGTCTTTTATAAAAGATATCATCAAAGAAACTGTTGAGCAGTTAAAGGAAAAACTACTTGGGTCAGTTCTCAAAAGGCTTGAAATACTCGAAGGGACTGTCTTTGAGCAAAAGAGTGACATTGAATTTTTAAAAACAGAAATACAATCAAAAGACACACAAATCGAAAAGCTAAAAAGTGAAATCCATGCAACGGTGAACGAAAAAAATAAAGAATCGAACAAATACGAAGAAATTGCAAACACCGCTGAACAATATAGCAGGAGAAATAATTTGAGAATGACAGGCGTCCCCGGTGACCAAGACCGTCAATCTTCGATAGCTGTGACAACCCAGGTTGTCTCCCTTGTAAACAGGTACCTGAACATTCCGATCAACGAAAGCGACATAGATATTGCACACAGGCTGGGCAAATTCAAACACGGGGAAAACAGACCTGTAATAGTCAAATTCGTCCGTCGGCAGATAAAAGTTGACATAGTAAAGAACTCGAAAAGATTTAAAGGATCCGGCATATTTGTTAACGATGACCTGACCAAATTAAATGCGGAAGTGCTTGCCTCGACGCGACTTAAGGATCCTCAGAACGTAGAAAGGGCGTGGTCCTTTGAGGGAAGCATATATGTTCTGTTTAAGGGAAACCAGCAAGCAGTGCAAATAAAATATGCCGATTACAAAAGTTGGCTTGAAAAATCATGGCCAAAAAAAAGCTATTCCCAAAGCGTCGAACAGGTGCACAATGGGAACCAAAAACATTCGCAGCAAAAGCGTAACTAAGCTGTAAGCATACAATGTGTGCGAACGATACAGTACCTAATCCATAGGCGATTACGCCGATTTAAATTGAACTCTTTGACCTTTTTTTTACACATTGTTCGTGTTTCTCTAATTTCAATAAACGTGTACATTATATATAAAATAAATTGCGATCAATAGAGGCAAGGTAACTCTGCTAACTACAAGTCAACTCTTACTATCTCCCTTGGCAAACCGTATTGGTGTGTTTTTTTTCTGTCGCATAAAAAAAGCTGCGCCCCCTATTTATAAATTTACCATGATTATAATCAAAATAACAACAACTATGTTTAATGATGTTTTTCTTCATTAAAAGACTCAAATAATACTCCAAATCATGGCAGTGTATTTTTTATGAATCACGGTATAGATGGAATATTATCGACGTTTCTTTTTGTCATGTGGTATGTAAAAGGCTCTGACTAATCTATTTTTCAAAGATGTATTAATGCTATACCCATAAAGGCTGTACTATAAATGTTTTTGGTCATAGTCTTTGTTAAAAAAACGCAAGTTTTTCTCTCTTTTACAGTTTTTTGGCTTGTTGTTTTTCAAATGATGCCTTTTTTCCAATAGATTTTATTAAAATATAGATAATGCACAAGTATCAGTTGTTGTTTTTACTCGAAAAGACAATATAAATTAGAGATCATACATAAATATCAATAAAACAATATATCCTAAAAACATTTTTACAACAAAAGCACAAAAACGTAACAGGTTTATATAAACATGTACATTATACTTTTAACTATAATGCGCATACTGTACTACTGTCGCCAATCACATACTAGATCTGTACTGTTCAGTAATTTTTAAGTAACTGAAACCACAATTCAATTTTATTTACATAGTGACATGTTGTTGTGTTTTTGTTTTGTTTTTTTGTAATAAAAAAACCTAAATACAATATAATATATTTGTTCATATGTACATGAAAACACTAAAACGTTGAATTAACAACTCAATTTTAGCTGTTAGTCTGTTGAGTGACTCTTATCGCTGTTACATATTGTCTCAAAGAACATCAGTTCCACATAACACAATTAATCAAATTTTAATATAACAATTCGTATGTAAACAATGCCTCATTTTCGCTTTCGACTGAAGCTAAATGTGTTAATGTGTAAGATAAGCTGATTTTTAGCTGTTAATCTGTTGAGTGACTCTTATCGCTGTTACATATTGTCTCAAATAAAATCAGTTCCACATAACACAATTAATCAAATTTTAATATAACAATTGGTATGTAAATAATGCCTCGTTTTCGCTTTTCAACTGAAGCTAAATGTGTTAATGTGTAAGAAAAGCTGATTTTATCTGTTAATCTGTTGAGTGACTCTTACCGCTGTTACATATTGTCTCAAATAAAACCAGTTCCACATAACACAATAAATCAAATTTTAATATAACAATTTGTATGTAAATAATGCCTCATTTTCGCTTTCGACTGAAGCTAAATGTGTTAATGTGTAAGATAAGCATTTAAGTAATTAATATTCAAACTGTCAACCTTCTGAAAATTTCTGTTAATTTGTTTGAGTGACTCTTATTGCTGGTGCATCTGTGTCTCAAATAAAATCAAATCCACATAACACAATTAATCTTAATATAACAATTCGTATGTAAATAAGGCTTCTATTTCGCTTTCAACTGAAGCTAAATGTGTTCATGTGCACGATAAGAATTTAATTAATTAATATTCAAATGAAAAACCTTCTGAAATTCCAATAATCGCACCAGAAATTGTACCATATATATTTTTAGTGTTTATTTTCTTGCTTTCTTTTAAATACTATTACACGTAAATTAAAGTACCAACCGTTTGTTTTATAAGTGTGCACTACTATTATGCCTATTCTTGTCTCCCTAGTTGATTTTTCATACCAATATTAGTTTTGTTACTAATACATGTTTGTGTATCAGAACTAAAAACTGTTATGATCTAGTTATGATCTAGTGATGTGTATTTTTCCAATATGTTCAAAACTGCCATTTGTTAAATGTAAATTGATTAATGGAAATTATACTTAGTAGCAACACCTAGTGAACGAATATATGTCATAGAAACACATATTGAAAATAGTTAAATTAATATCGGCATATCTAGTTTGTTTTCTTAATGATTAACTGTGTGTACTTGCACAAAAGGCACACGGGATCCAGTGGTATTCAATTATGTTGAAAGTATCTTTTGTGAAAATGTGAACTCTTAAAAATTGTTTTTAGTAACAACTTTTAGTACGCAAATATCTTTCCATGCGATCTTATAAACACTTATTGAAAATAGTTTTTATATATACTGTATATTGTATACTGTTAATCAAACACTGTTTGTATCTTACTTGTTTATGTTTATGCAGACGTTCATTATAACATTTATATATGCACAGTTTATACTGTTAAACAAATTGTTTTTAAGAAGGGAAAAAACTATTTCAATGCTAACATAAAAAATCATAGTAAATAAAGATAAAAAAAACACCACAAAATCTGTTCAGTGCATAGATAATATGTAGCTGAGCGAAATATATATACCATCTTTATTTAAAAAATCCTGATGTTTACATAACCACACATCTTAAATTTTTTGTACAAAACATCTTAAAATAACCACGTTTTTTTGTCCGGTAGAAACTTATACTGGTTACACTAATAACATAGCAATACACTGTATTCAACAAAAAGTGACGTTTAGATAAAATGATCTACATATTTTAAAGACTTTTTTCAACTACCTTAAAAAATCAATTTTCAGCTTCATATACTTGAGCTTGTTTCTGAAAACTTTTGTAAATCAGTAAGCTGATACCCGTACTACAATACTATCGCTAAAGTTAAAAAATTGGCCTGTGTGCTGTTTACTTGTTTGTTGTTGTTGTTTGTTTTGTTAGCATTTCTCTTAAGACATTTTACATCATAATAGCGTTATTTTTTGTATCGTGTTGTTCATATACAATATGATTGCAGATATATGTATTATGTCTAGATACCTATATTTTGGTCTTTGTTCCTTTTGCAATATTGATGTAACATTTGTAACTAGAATGTCTGTTGGATGCTGTTCAAATCACCGTTTAGACTGTAGATCATTAACTTTAAATTTTTGCCTTTGTTTACAAACGGTACTAACAGCCAACTGGACTGGCGCACAAAACATTACCATTTACTTAACTATCATTTGGTATGAGTATTAAAATATGTACTCTAAATGTAAAAGGGCTAAATAACATAGACAAACGCACTAAAATTTTTAAATGGTTAGATGAAAAAAAATATAATATATGTCTTTTACAGGAAAGTCATCTAACACCTACCTTAGCACAAACCTTAAAAAATGAATGGGGCGGAGATATTTATCTTAGTGGACAATATACAAATAAACAAGGCATCGCTTTTCTGATAAAAAGTAATACAGGAATAATAGTGGATAACTTCAATGAAATAATAATTGGCAGACAAGCAAGCATAGATATAAAAATACACGAAACACAATTAACATTAATAAACGTTTACGGCCCTAACATAGATGAATCCAAATTTTACGAGACATTGCAATCCTATATAATAAGTAACCAAGATAAAAACATTATAGTCGGAGGTGATTTCAATATTGTTTTAAACCCATTATTAGATAAAAGAAATGGAAACCTATATTCTCACTCGAAAAATAGACAAATTTTGAATAACATAATTGAAAACTACAATTTAATCGATTTCTGGCGTACAGTTAATCCGAATGAGAGAAAATTCACTTGGCATTCAAACACAAAACCAACAATATTTTGCAGATTGGACTATTTCTTAATATCTGAGTCACTCTGCAATATTATTAATACATGCAACATAAAACCAGGATTTATGACCGACCATTCTCTAGTTGAACTTAAACTGCACAATATACAACCTGAAAGGGGCCCAGGATACTTTAAAATTAATAACAGCATCTTATTAGATACACAATACCAAACGCAAATAAAACAGGAAATAACCGATACAGCTCAAAATAACAAAGATGCTAACCCCAACACATTATGGGAAATAATTAAAGGTAATATACGTAACACAACAATACGATACACATCATTTAAACAAAAAGAAACAAAAAAACTTGAAACTGAGACCATGAAAATAATTGAAACACTTGAAAAACAATTGCATGAAACAATTACAAATGATACCAAAGCCATTGAAGATGAAATAACATCAAACAAACAAGTATTAGAAGGAATCTATCATACACAACTCAATGGAATATTACTACGAGCGCGTGTACAGCATGTTGAACACAATGAAAAAAACACAAAATACTTCGCAAACATCGAAAAACGTAGAAGTGAACAAAAAACTGTACACAAATTAGTAGTTAATGGCAAAGATATAACAAACAGAACACAAATACTAGAGGAACAACGTTTATTTTTCGAAACCCTCTATAAACGAAAACATATTGAAACTAACACCCTTTTTGAAAATACACCTCATGCTTTAAATCAAGAGGAAAAAATATTGTGTGACGGATTACTTAATGAATATGAATGTGGACTAGCACTTAAAGAAATGCAAAATAACAAAAGTCCAGGATCTGACGGCATCACAATCGAATTTTATAAAATATTCTGGAACGATATTAAAACACATTTAATTAATTCACTTAACTATTCATTTAACAACGAAAACTTAACTACGCTACAAAAACAAGGTATAATATCACTCATTCCAAAACCTGGAAAAAACTTAGAATCCTTATCAAACTGGCGCCCGATTAGTTTACTGAACAATGATTATAAAATTGCAACAAAAAGTATATCCAACAGAATTAAAAAAATATTACCATCAATCATTTCAAGATCTCAATCTGGCTTCATAAAAGGACGTTACATTGGTGAAAATGTACGTCTGATACAAGAATGTATACATTATTTCAACCAACCAAACAATTCAGGCCTTATTTTCTTTGCAGACTTCGAAAAGGCTTTCGATTCACTAGACCATTCGTTTATGTTCTCTTGTTTAGAAAATATGAATTTTGGTGAAAGTCTAATTAAATGGGTAAAACTATTTTACACCGACATAAACAGCATTATTATTAACAATGGATTTTTTTCAAACAGTTTTAACATCGAACGAGGGGTAAGACAAGGATGCCCACTTTCATCCTCGCTATTTATTATATGCATCGAGTATCTATCACACTATATCCAATCAAATAAACATATAAAAGGAATATCGCTAGAACCTGACGACGAAATTAAACAGTCCTTATTTGCTGACGATGCAACTTATTTTTTAAATGACAATAGTGACTCATTCAATAACCTTATAGAATCGCTAACCCTTTATGGAACGGCATCAGGTCTAAAACTAAACACAAGTAAATGCACTGTGCTACGAGTAGGTAAATTTAAACAAAGTAATATTCAACTTAAAAAAGAAATGAAATTCCACTGGACATCAGATGAAGCAACAACGTTAGGAATAACCTTTACAAACAATGAAAATGAAACAATTCTAAAAAACATATTGCCTAAACTACAAAAATTTAAAAATTGTTTAAAATCATGGCAGCATCGTAAACTTACACTAATTGGAAAAAACACGGTGTTGAAAACGTTTGCACTCCCTAAATTAATTTATACACTAACAGTCCTCCCAAACCCACCAAATGATATTATTAAAGATATACAATCAGCAATATTTAATTTCATATGGGACGGTAAACCTGATAAAATTAAGCGAACCCAGTTAATTCAATCTGTAGAAAATGGAGGTATCCAATTAACGGACATCGACTCATTCTTGAATGCAATCAAATGCAGCTGGGTTAAAAGATATCTAGATAAAACCAATACAAGTAAATGGAAATTATTCTACCAGAAAATCCTAAAAAAATATGGTGACTCCTTACTTTTTGAATGTAACATCAACAATACCATTTTGCATGAAATTGCAAACGAAAACATATTTCTATCGAGTGTTTTATCAGCATGGACTAATGTTACTCATAATCTAGAAACCCAAATCACCAGTAAAACTATTTTATGGAACAATAAAGACATAACTTCAAACAATAAGACTTTTTTCTATAAACATTGGTTTGAACAAAACATTAAATATGTCGACCAATTGTACGATTACAGAATAAATGACTTTTATTCTTTTGAGAACATATGTTATATATACGGAATACCTTCAAGCAATTTCCTAATGTATTACACATTAATTAAAAGCATACCCATACATATTAAATCTACAATTAATACAAATAACACACCATGTACCCAAACATCATTCACGGAAAACATACTTGCAAAACAAAACAAAACAAACAAAATATTTTACAAACTACAAATTAAACACCCTGCAGAAAACTCCAAGATTCAAAATAAATGGCAAAACCTGCTTCGAGAACATGAATTTAATTGGAAACAAATATTTATCATGCCATATAAAACAACTATAGATAGCACACTGAGAAATTTTCAATATAAATATGTGCATAGAATCATAGCAACAAATAAATACCTTTTTAAGTGCAACCTATCCAACACAAATTTATGTGATATATGCAGCGAACACATTGAAACAATAGAACACTTGTTCTGGGAGTGCAAACATATTCAAATTCTATGGAACCAGTTAACAACATTTCTAGAGAAACAACAATTAAAATTTAAACTGTCTCTCTTAAATATCAGTTTCGGTGTGAATACTTTTAAAATACCAGAAATTAATAACACTGTGAACCACATTATCATACTCATGAAATATTTTATATTTAGCTTCAAATACAAAAAACAAATACCTACCTTCAACTGTTTTATAAACTATTTAAAATTAAAGATCCAAATTGAAAAAGAAATAGCCCTCAACAACGATAAACTTCATATTTTTGAACAAAAATGGAAACGCATAAACTTTCATAACCCAGTCCAGCTGTCTTCTACCTAACTCTCCGCAAATCATCTCTATGATTGATTATTACATTTAAAAATATTAGCATACACCACAGGCAACCAAAGAAAAAAAAAACAGTATATCCTAGCATATCATGTATAATATGTGTTTGACATTATAACTGTTGTATTATACCACTTTTGTTCTTGCTTATGCACATATTTACATTCTATGTTTTATATTGAATAAAAAAAAAAAAAAAAAAAAAAAGAAAATTTAATAATATTTCAGGCAACATGTAAAACGTTATTTAAATAATAATATAAGAAAGTTGTAGTCAATAAAAAAGTATGACATATCCTGACATCTTACACAGTTTTGAAACGAATAACTCCGAAACTTGTTAATTTAAATCACAAAATTCATTACCTTTAAAATGACACTTACAAGGGCAATATTAATAGCGAAATGGTAACTGTTTAGACAAACAAAGAGATGTATTATTCAATTAAAGAAGTCGTCCTAAGTCTTTAATCTTACAACGTTTTTTAATGAATATCTCCGGAAAGTATAGAAAGTACGACATGTAATCAAAAATAATATAGGCTTAAACAAAGGCATATATCAATTTAATTGTCTACATCGATCTTAAATCACGGAGTATCTATTCCATGCATCCGCTTATTATTTTAGCCTTTCCGTGTAAAAAGCTGGATTAATGACAATTAGCATAGTTATATTGATAAACATTACTGATTATTCGAATTACATGTACAGACTTCAATACTTGTATGTGAACTCGAATAGACAAAAAAAAGAGCACAAATAGCGACTTCTTATAGCGTTATATCTTGTTTGAAATATATAATGTGTCTTTTGAAAAGCCATAATAGAGTGTACAATATGCAGACGATATATATTCGCATATTACTATTCTCACTTACCTGAAACGCCATCAATTGACATTTCGTTGGCTATGCTTTTCCAGATGTTTGATGCAATGTCTTTGTCTTTGTATTCTTTCATACGTTGGTTTTATATTTCAGGGTGATCCCTTACTAAATTTATTATTTTTTCACTAATATCTACATGTATGCTTGAAAGTCGACCTTTCATGTTGACTACCGTCCGTGTACTGAGTCCGCGTCCGTGAAAAATCGCTCACCGAGCGATTTTTCTCGGACGCAATACGCGGACGAAAAATGCGGACGCGGAACGCGAATACATGGAATAGCTCCAAAAGATTTCAACCAGTTCGTTTTTTCGCGCTCACGGAAACACGGACACGGAACGTAGAAGGGAAGACGGAGACATGGAAACCCGGCCTTAAGGGTGTAAAACGCGGCTCGCAAAATGGTTAAATGCCAGGTTTTCACGTTTCGACATCGGCAGAATGCTGCTGCGGTTTCTGAATAACTCGCTCCGGCCAATGTTGCGGCTATCGCTCACTTGTCGAGCCTGCGTTTATCGGACCGCCTTCATAGAAAATTAACCTATCAGCGCAAGGCGAGGCGTGTGGCGAACGCAAAGCAATGAAAAAACGGACTGTACCATTTGCAAACATTGTAAAAAGGTTTTTGTGTAATTCGCGATAATTGTTTCTATATTTATACAGGAGTTGTACTGCAAGGCTAAAACAAGATATCGTGTGTTCGTGCGCATTGGATGTTAACCCGAAGCTGTTGGGGTTTAAGTTTTAAATGAAATAAAGAACTTAAGGAAGCTTTAAATAGTAATAAACTGTGGTACGATTTAAAAGGGATTTTATTATGAATGATTATTTTACGAAAGAGTTGTGTTTGTAGTGTTTGAGGGATTTGAAAAGACGTTTTGCAATAGAAATGGAACATGGTTTAATATCACTGAGAAATCAAAGACCAGAAAAAGGCTGACAGTACTTGGAAAGTTTTGAAGCACGTTTAGAATACTGTCCAGAAATTTAATCGCGGTAAGTTGATATGTTTATCAGTTCTTAAACGTGTGAACTCGATCAATTACATTTTGAACGGTTGTGTTGTTCTGGCTTTACTTCTTTTTTCAAATTTCATACAAGTGTCCAAATTAACGTTAATATTTGAAAAAATTGTTTTTTTACTTGCAGATTAAATAAAGCAAGTACATAATTATGACTACACGTTAATATTTCACTTTTAAAATATAATTGTTTAGTTTGCTTTCTCGAAAAATCCGTAAATTATATTTCCGCCAGCATAATGGTATCTTGCATAATGACAATACATTACGTACCTATGGGCTATACATCATCATAAGACGATTTGGATACATTGCTCATTTGTTATTAATACGTAGTTACGATTGCAGTAATGCTGCATGGTAGAAGTGTTTTCCATTTGAATAAAGAACTTTCATAATAAAACTGTTAAAAATATGTAATCGAGTAGATTAAATTGGAATGTACACACATAATTTCACACACGCGAGCAGATAGTTGTTAAATTACTTTTTGGAAAAAAGGTGAAAATGAAAGTTAACAATTAAAACATAATACTATTGGACGTTCGCATAGTTTGCACATTGAACAGTTATTTTGAAGTACTGTGCCGATGCGGTCATACCAGTATTAATCATGTTATGTTTATAGTTAGTATCGTTATAATTGTCATTATTGTAATTATTATTCTTTTTTATTTTTTTTTTCATTTTTATTTTTATTTTATGATTATAATAATAATAATATTATACATAATATTAATAATAATAATAATAATAATAATATTAATATTAATAATAATAAAAATACTACTACTACTACTACTACTACTACTACTACTACTACTACTACTAATAATAATAATAATAATAATAATAATAACAATTATTATTAATATT
Organism: Dreissena polymorpha; assembly: GCF_020536995.1. NCBI lineage: Eukaryota > Metazoa > Mollusca > Bivalvia > Myida > Dreissenidae > Dreissena > Dreissena polymorpha. Next base: position 898,164 of record NC_068366.1, read on the forward strand.
ATTTTATGCTTTCCGGTGGTTTATAGAGAAATATCAGTGAAATAAAAGTGGTATTTCACTGTTTTAAACAGTGAAAAATAACAGTGAAAAATATCAATATTTTTCACTGTTTCACTGTGAAATTACGTCATTTTTTCGACGCAATGACGTCATACTTCCAGCGAAACTGTCCAGTTTAACTCTTTAACAATGTAAATAAGCGGTGAAAAAGCAGAAAATAAAAAGAAAATTTGTTGGATTCGATGGAATATCGATTTTAATTCACTCGTGATCATAAAAATACATATTTTCACGAGTGGCGAAATAAAAGTATTTCGTATCGTATGCCATGATTATATTTTAGGCGTATGTGCAAGTCTTCCGTAGTCTTTATTTGGCATGGTTATAATATTATGTCAGAACTGAAGTGAAGGTTTTAGAGTTTTGGAGCCCATAAATGGCACATATTTTCTCATTTTGTCATTTTTTTTTAAATCTTGATTTTCACAACTGGCAATGTCATGTTTAATAAAAATGATTTTCAGTAAATGTTTCTAATTATTCTGGTATATACATGGCACATTGTTTCCAGTTAATAAGATTAGTTTTCACATATTTTATGTTCAGTGGCCGTGATATACAGCAGTCTTATGACAAAAAAATCCTCAGCCCAATCTCAGGGCATTGAACTTGACAGTGAACATGGAAACAAAACTGACAGGGATGATAGTGATGAAGACCCACTACCTACGTCCAATACCAACGCTAACACATCACAGAGACGGTATTTTTGTTATTTATACAGTCAAGTCTCTCTATTAGACTTGTTTGAATAACAATTACAAGTGTTTTAGACAGGTGATCGCTACATGCATATAGGACCAATCACTCATGTAGAGCATTTGTTGATTTAGAAACCACCAGTATTAAAGGACCACTACATCTCTGAATCCAAATGTCGCTTTAGCGAAGTTCTACTTTATTTTTATTTTTATTTGGAAAATATTTATGTTTGGTTATTCATGAATTGTTGTCACTAAAACGATAATAGTACTGAGCACTTGACACCAGAAACCAGGTGACATAGTGTGGCAGCTAACTTCAGCCCTGGATCCAAGGGCTCCCTGTACCGAGTGTGTTGCTTCACGAGGAGATGACGAACCCCTGCCCAAAATTTCATCGTACATTTCAGTAGGCATGCGGAGGAATTTCTTAAATGTTCCAGGATCTTCTCTTCTGAGCTCAACCATGAGCTGATCATATTCGCCATATTGCCGCCGTCTCCCGGGATGCAGCCATGGTCTTCTCCAGATATTACGTGCTCTGGCTCCTCTTCTCCACCTTAGTCGGTCTCTGAGAAACCGTTGTATGTTTAGTTGTTGCTTGACTACTTCTTGATTGGCCGTAGCAGCAACATACTGCAGTTTTAAGGCGTTGCATATCTTCCATTTTGACGAAGAAATAATGATACCTTCAAAATTATATAAATGAATAAAGGCATATGTCTGCAAAAACTACTAAAACAATTAGGAGCGCTATTATTCGGATGGATTCGCATAATTCGCTTATCGTAGTTACCCTTCGGATTGATTCGTATACGAGCGTATATCGTTCGTTTTCTGAACGTTAACTTATCGTTATAAATCGCTTAAATGCGTCGGATTCAATTCGCTACATTTTTTACGCAAATCCTCGCTATTGTTCGCAAAAGTTTGCAAGCTATCGCAAAGATTCGTTTTCGGATCGTCCTCTTTCGCTTGATATGCAAATCAAGTAATCACGATATGCAAATAGGCTGAGAGCTGCGACCTCTAACGCCAGTTGACGAACGCTATGCGAAGACTTTCCGATCGGCTAACGTATTGGAACGAATTTTAACGAACGATAGATGAAACTTTTTGTAGTGGGTGTGGGAGTGCGGGCACAACATGTAATCAAAGCCGTGGAGGTTAAATTGTATTTATTGACGCTGACCAATATAGCCATGACGGAAAAGACCTACACAAAACGATGACAATATTTTGCAAACAGAACAGAACAAAACAAACGATACTACGAAATATGAATTAAATGAAATTCACATTAATTAAACTACTTCACACACATTTCATAATGCAATAATACACAATTTTCGTTAAATGAAAGCTGTTTAACTCACCAGGTTGGAATAAACAACGACTATGGACTTGCGTCCACTAGACGGTCTTGGCAAATGCAAGCGTGGTCAGTAATTTCACAATGAAATCAACAGGTACATTTGAATGACCAATGAAAATCTTGCATCGTATCAATTCTAAATAACGATTGGACATGACCACAATTGCACGAGCTTTCATGGATGAACGAACACTGGCGAATGGACGAAATTCCCACAAAGAAGAAAATGAATGCTATTTAAAAAGGGAGATAAGAAATTTAACTTTCTACACAGTTCCCCTCTTTTTCTAAATGTCTCCGGACATTTAAAAGTCATTCAAAAAACATTTAAATTGAAAAATTGATCTTTTGAAAATGTTTTAGTAAAATGCACCAGCATTACATAATGGTTTTTGAAGTTACACACTAAGTGTTACTTAATTAATGAAAATACAAACACCAATCTATTAGTTGCAAAGATGACAATATTAACCTTGATATACATTTAAAATAATAAAACACAAAGATGCACATGTTTTCCTTCTACAATCTTAATAGAAAACAAAGAATTATGTTGCTATGGTATTACTCAACTTTCTGCAATATGAGCAGTATGCAACTAAATTAAAATGGATTATTTCAACTTGTAAAAATACTAAGAAAACATGACACACAGATTCTGAACAATTAACACCTTACGATCACACTAAACTTAAAACACATCTATATTGGTCTCAACATTTAACAAATAGATAAGCAAATAATCTTCAAAGAAAACAATACAGCAATAACATAGAGAATACAACATATGTCTCTGTAAAGAGACCTCACATTTAAGTTATATTTGCTTACTTACTCATTCACATATTTGGATTTATTACATCATCTTACAATGATATTACCAAGTAGAGTTTAACACGGTAATGATTAATGACAAACGAACATATCAATTAGTGAATTACTAGACAAATGCGTAACTTTGTACACATATGCTAAAAAACATTGATGATGAGCTCATAAACTGCAGTAATATTTGCATTATTACTGAACAAGAATATTTGGATTTATTAAATCATCTTGTAATGATATTACCAAATAATGATTAACATGGTCATGATTAATGAACATGAACAAAGCAATTAATATTGATGCTAATGTGTAAAGTTGCACAAATATTCAAAATTCTTTTAAACATAGTTTGCACTGATGTTTACAGAACAACACAAAAAATGTATGTAGCTGAAAGCATGATTTGACATACTTAAATAAACCAACATTCACAAAGGGCAATATGACATCCCGTATTAACAATTTTCAATAACAAATCACCCATATATTCATTTCTGGCCATGAAACAAACATACAAGAAAAATGCAGAAAAAGTCAAATTTGGGATTGATAGCACCTCAGAAAGTACATAAAAACACACTGACAAACACAAAACTTCACAACGCACAAATACCCTTAACAAATACACACATTAAGGAATGAGCATTACCATTTTAAAATGTAAATAGCTTCAGGTAAAGAATATTTAAATTAGAATGTGTCTTCAGATACAAACACTTTCATTTTTACCTGTTGGGGTCGAAGTGCAAATTAATCACATATCAAAACCCCCTGGGATCAATTTTCAACAACCGAAAGAAATCCAATCTGCCCAACTGAAAGGTGGCGATTAAATTGGCAACATTTAACTCGGATACTCCACAATGAAATATCGCCCAGGGAATCAAACGATCCCCTGATTTCCGCTCAAGACACCCATTGAGAGCAAAAAAAAGCACTCTTACAGAGGATTACGTAAACTTCCTGGCAAAGTTCGCCAGTAACAGTCTCAATGACATCAGCAGAACTAGCCGCGCCATGAACTTAATCACAGTGAAGATAAATGACTACTTTGAAGTACTCCGTGGTATACCGGAAATCATACAACGCAAAGTTGTAAATTTAGCTCACGAAGGTCACCAGGGTCGAGTGAGAGTTTAAATGAATTTAACCATTACCATGCACAAATCTAAAAACTAGACTGTTTGACAGATATAACTATAGAGGAAATGTCTAAATCACAAACATATTATGATATGTACCAATATTACACATAAAATCAACATTTGTAAAGTGTTAAACCAAAAACCTTAATTCCAAAACAATATTATGATTTTAAATACGCTAATAATTCTCATGAACAACTAATTGATAATTCGATAAAGCGGATAAGCTCTAATGGAAATGTACGTCTACAAGGACACGTTTGATGTCACGATTAAAACAAATAATTTCTGCGAAAACTTGATAATTGTCAAAATATAACAACACTAAAAAGATTAATAACTTTACCACTATTTAAAGGTAATACAAGTAGTCCATACCACAAATTAATAACAGCATGTCGATTTTAATTTGTAATTTAAACTTTAAGGCAAGTGCATGAAATCTAGCGGTCACGAAAACATATTAGCAAAATATTATAAACCGTGAACTTAAAATTATCTACAAAATTGAACTTCGCTACAAACGTTTCTTAAATGCTTACAGAAAATTATCGTTTAAAATTAATACAATATTTTCAAAGACTGCAATAACACCGAACTGAAATACAGGACGTGCTTGCGTACGCATTGTTTACATTTGATACCAAAGGAACTATTTGTGTGCACATACACACACGTAATAAGTGGTGCGTCATAAATATTAAAATAAAAGAAGTTGATATAATAGACTTACTTGGTCAGTCAATCCCACATGTTTAAGAAAACAAATTTACTTACACACATTCACAAACAAAACGCCCACAACGAACAGTTACGGAAAGTTCTAGTTACGAAATTCACAATTAAAAAGTACAAAAGTCACTTGGTGTAAACAAAACTTCACATAAACACTGAAAAACACGCGGATTTCTCTTACGAGAAAGTGCATAATAAATACACAATTCAGCTGTCCTTTCCGATAGTACTGCGGGTCCTGCGAAACGGTCCTAGGAGCTGGGCGGAAGTCAACGCGCCTCTTTGGGGTTGTCGTGCTCCCAAATCCAGCATCGCTCCGACAGCGTGGGTCCGTCCTCAACGAACGTGGTACCAACCTCGCCGCCCTCCGGGAACCTGGTCCAGCCGCCAACCTGGTCCTTCCGTCGCACGTCTGCCCCAACGTTTGGCGCCAACTTTGAAGCGGGTGTGGAGATTGGAGGCACATCATTCAATCAAAGCCGTGGATGTTTAATTGTATTTATTGACGCTGACCAATATTGTCGCCGGGTGGTGAAAAGTGTGCGGCCAGTCCGGGACTCGAACCCGGGACACCTCGCTTACAGGGCGAATGCTCTCCCGATTAAGCTAACCGAGCACACATCTTTTCACCAATCCCGCTTAAGTTCGGTACCGTGACATTCTCCCCTGCCAAGTTGGAATTCGTCCTCGAAATCGAGTCACAGGGAACAATGTATAACTGAACCCGACGAACCCACGGGCAGGTTCTATGGAGAACTGCATGCGAATGCAAGCGCCACGGTCCCCCGTTGGGCGCCATTTGTAGTGGGTGTGGGAGTGCGGGCACACCATTCAATCAAAGCAGTGGAGGTTTAATTGTATTTATTGACGCTGACCAATATAGCCATGACGGAAAAGACCTACACAAAACAATGACAATATTTTACAAACAAAACAAAATAAACGATACTACGAAATATGAATTAAATGAACTTCACATTATTAAAATAATTCACACACATTTCATAATGCATTAATACACAATTTTCGTTAAATGAAAACTGTTTAACTCACCAGGTTGTAATAAACAACGACAATGGACTTGCGTCCACTAGAGGTTCTTGGCAAATGCAAGCGTGGTCAGTTATTTCATAATGAAATCAACAGGTACATTTTAATGACCAATGATTATCTTGCATCGGATCAATTCTAAATAACTATTGGACATGACCACAATTGCACGAGCTTTCATGGGTGAACGAACACTGGCGAGAAGACGAAATTCCCACAAAGAAGTAAATGAATGTTATTTAAAAAGGTAGATAAGAAATTTACCTTACTCCATTTTATTCGCCAACAATTTTTCAACATGTTTAAAATTTTCCGACGAACAGAGCTAATCGCAACGGACGCAAAAGCTCACAAACGCATCCATACGAACACCACCAACGATGTGCAACGTACATATACTAATGAGAACGAAATTTGCTAAAGTCTTATTCGCCAGTACACGCAAGTTGACGTCGGGAGACTTTCGCCTATGTGTGAGGAGGCTTTAAGATTTAATGATAAGTATTCATAAAATCAAAGTATCTTACTTAACTCAACATACAGTTAATATCGCTAAAACATTTCATTTGAAAGCCACAATTATTAACTGCATTTCTAGCATTTGTATGATATTTTGTGATCCAATGCAGCATGTTATGCAATACAGCAGAATGCTTATTTTACCGATGCAAATTACTATCAACGAAACATTATGCTGTTTTAAAGCTTATTAAGTACGAAACATATTCTGCTAAATTGTTTATGGTTAATTTTAAAGTATCTGAACATTTCTTCATTAACCCGTTCATGCCTAGCGTCTAGAAAAAAGGTCTTGGCAAACAGATCCATATGAGACGCCGCATAGGAATTTCTGTTAGAAATATTCTAAAATATATATTTTTTATCCCTAATTTTGAAAATAAATTGATCCTATTTAGAAGGATGGGAGAGTCCACTAGGCATTAATGGGTTAATTTTGCTGTCACAGTTTCATTTTGCAGCCGATGATTGTTTATCAGCAACGCAAAAATGAAAAAGTCTATTGTTTTTATTTGTATATGCCATTTGAGAAAACAGTAGGGAGCGTATCATATCCAGATTACGGGTTTGGGATATTAATAAAAGCATATATTACCTTTCATTTTATGCTTTCCGGTGGTTTATAGAGAAATATCAGTGAAATAAAAGTGGCTTTTCACTGCTTCAAACAGTTAAAAATAACAGTGAAAATATCGATATTTTTCACTGTTTTAGTGTGAAATTACGTCATTTTTTCGACGAAATGAAGTCATAAATCCAGCGAAATTATCCAGTGAAACTCTTTTGCAATGTAAATATACAGTTAAAAAAGCATAAAATAAAAAGAAAATTTGTTGGATTCGATGCTGCGCCACTCGTGAAAATATTATTTTATATAATCATTCGTGAAATAAAATCGATATTCCATCGAATTCAACAAATATCGTCTATAGATTTATTCAATTTGCTGTGCCTACATGGGGAACAATTGTTAATCATGTTAAAACTTTGATTAATGGTTCTAACTCTAGAAAAACTGCGAACGTTCTTCGTATTGGAATAGTTCTTTCCGTATTAGAGACTCTATATTTCATTTTACACTTAGGTCATATTATCATATATTCATATTTGTTTAAACATAATAACCATTTCCCGCCTCTCAATAAACCCGTTATACCATGTAAATATTTAAAAGTGCAAATCATGCGAACTTCCAAAATTGCATCATGCTTTAATTGTTGCGCTTTTCATTTGATCAGTATTTGCTCTGGTCCGATTGCGTTCCTCTATACATTATTATGTGTAACGTAAAAATCCCTGTTCTATTTCTAGCGGTACAATCTATTTCCACGTTACGTGAAAATCCCTACTCTGTATTAAAGATTAAACAAATATTTGGCTCGTTACGTTCAATTCAATTCTGTATAGCAATAGCTATTATAATCTAAAATTATATATTATGAAGCCGAATTTAAAAAGTATAGTTTGATATTCAACGCGTGACAAATATATTTAACTTTCACATTTTCTCAGTAATAAATAAATAGTGACTCCTATAAATGTTTTAAATGATGCATGTGTGTTTCTGCTTCTCAGGCGTGCAAGTTATTTATTTGTTCGAAAGTTTTCTTATAACCAGTTGCAACGAAGTTTCACTACATAATGTTCAGACGAAATCTTGCCCCAGTTATGATAAAATAGTCAGATATGTAGAAGTATGATGTGCAGAATCAGTATGTCTGGTTTCTTGTGGACAACCACGTGAAAATAATTTAAATTATAGATGTACATACAAAATAAGATATAACTGTCACGTAATTATGTATCGTTCGTGGAAAAGACACAGTAACAACCAAAGTTCATTTCTGTTTTCATCGAGATTTATTTCTGTAGATTATTTTCTAACACAACGCTTGCTAATGTTCATGAAATACAATTTTACAGCGCGTCGGCCTATTGGCCGCCACGTCAAGAAAGCGTGACTACTCTACTCGATTGTCAAAACTAGCTCTCTCAATGGCTCCTGGTCCGTTATAATTACTCTGCTTTTATACCAATTTCGTTACGAACTCGCCTAATTCGTGACCCACGCCTGTCATCAAGTAATGGGCGTCAAACGTGTGCATACCGGACTTTTACGCCTCTGTACTCGCGGGTCTCCATTTAATTTGACATCTCCAATTTGTATTGCTTTATGTACCTACTAATTGTTTATATGCATTTTGCGAGTCACGATTCTTATATTTTTCTGTTCGTTACATATTACTGAAATATACCTATCGGAATGTCGCTTCTTCCCGCTTAATGTACCTTCTAATTGTTTATATGCATTTTGCGAGTCACGATTCTTATATTTTTTTGTTCGTTACATATTACTGAAATATATCTGTTATCCTTTCATAAAATAAACTCATAATAATAAAATACATTGCATATACATTTTACGGAAATATACCCATTATAACCCGTTACATTACACAGCTTCCCCTTTATTTTATTTTTTTAATATTTTATGATATTAAAAAAATCTTTTAAAATTTTTACTATTAAATTACTAATTTAATGAAGAAAGAAACTAGATTCATATAAACACACACAAATGATGGAGAATATGTGGATAATAATAAGATTTCCTTGACAAGCGTCTCTGCTGAAATAAATAACATTAGTAATTGTTATACAATTTAAATGTCAATCAAAATGTTGTGTAGAACATCATCTGTTGATCGTTGGCCTTCTGTACATCTGGTGTCGTCCATGTTGTCTTGACGTTGTAGCTCGCGGCGAATACGATGTTTCATTGAAGTCATTGCCGCCGTCATAGAGATAAGCCGATTGTAGGTTCGTCCGTGGCGATTGGAATGCGTTTGTTGATTCAGCTCTGCTTTCCGATGTTTAACTTGCGTCGTCGATTGTCGTTTCCGTTGTATTCATCGTCGTTGTTGTTTTCGTTTGTACGTTTGTTGATGGTCCCAGCGTCTTCGTTTCTCTCGGGACTTTAAGAACTTCTATTGGCCATAATGCTCACGAGGTATTAACTATAGCAGTGTTCTCCTTGATGTCTTAGGCCTCGGAAGTATCATTCCAAATGCGTTATCTACGCACGTCAAACAGTTGAACGGCTGCATCTACTCTATAGTGTTTAACGTCACAAGTATTGTGTCCAGTGTTGCGTCACTTGTTGTCCTTCGAAATCTTCTGGCGTTGGTCTTCTTTTAGCGATAGAACCAGGTATTCACTTTGAGAGTAAACGCCGTGATGTTCCATCCTAATCATGTTGTTTGTTTCTTCTATTCGTTGTGGAAAGGCGTTGTCTCGCGAAGTCGCTCTTCTTCGGCGTTGTCTTCAAATCTCGATATTTTATATGCGTTGTGGTGATACAAGTATCAGTTGTTCAAAATCATGGCAAACATTTATAAATATCCCCTTAGTTATCGTTAAATATCGTCATGACAACTTACTGTGATATCTTATTCAAAAAAATAAATTCTTTACAACGAAAAATATAAGTCAATTCCTCAAAACATACTTCGGATAAGAACATGACAGTTTGACATCTGACAAGCCATTTACTTAATATGACCTTTGTACCGCCTTAGGCATCATATGATTACTATTTCGACTATTTGGTATTTTGTCATTTTACGCACGTGTAGCCAGTAAATTTTTGACAGGCGCGCCACTTTATTGCCCTAGAGTAATGGGTAATGATAGACGTACCTGTTCATATCTTGATTTCATAAACCTCATCTTTACTACTAAAGTTTTGCCGTTGGGCATAGATTTATTGGCATGTTTGACCTGTGCACTTGTAAAAATGCGCAAATATGACAAGGCAGACTTATATATATATATGCATTCATAATATAAGAATACGTATCGGTATACTTCAAAATTCAGGTCTTTGCTCCTAATCGAACTACTCAAATAATTCTTATGCGACATCGCATCTTCTGTCCATAGCGTAATTTGCTTCGATGGCACAGGGATAAATTCTCTTACTCATGAGGACGCTAAGGTTTTCAGAACCTCGGGCTCGGTATGTCCGAACGCTTATCAGTCAGCCGTGCTCATAAAATATAATTGTAACCCTTAAACAATTATATTAGAAATTTAATGCGTAAATATCGTTATATTTTCACTTCGCTATACGCGTCAGATCGCATTAAATTCTTACTTAAAATTACTCAAGACCTTTAATATTACCGATATCCTACATATATTTGCATCAACACAATGACGTATATACATATTTACATAATATTTTTTTGTGTGTCTGCCCTATTCATATTCGCAATCAACATTATTTTTCTTATTTCCTATTTTCTTTCTTAAACAATTCGGAAAACTATTTTTTAAATTTTCAAATAATTTTATTTATTCGTCCTCTTTAATTTTCTTTATCATTCTAATAAACAAAACCCGCCTTATTTTCTTTATTAAAATAATAAACAAAACTGTCTTAAATAATCTAAATTCCTAAATTCTTAATTCTGCCAATGTGAAATACTGGGTAAATTCTTTGAATATTTTTTATATTTGTTCCTTCTTCGAGTTTTTCTATTATATTAATAAACAAAATCATCCACAAATTTTCTTTATTAAAATAATAAACAAAACTGTTTTAAATACTCTTATTTTTCCTCGTACATTTTAATTTAATGAAAATTTACAAGCATTCCAACAGTTTAAAATGTATTGGTATGCAAAAAAAAAACATAAGTCCGTACATAATCCTATATTCTAACAATACCAAAAATATATAAAAATTCTTTAAATACTCTCTGTGTTTACACCTTTAATTTAATGATTTCCATTACTCATAAACATAATGTAACACTCAAATAACTCTTTTTTTTTCTCAATTCACCGTTATTTATAAAAATGTACCGATAAATGCAAAATTGGCATGATTTTGATATTTGCAAAATTTGTTCGTACATAATTGATTATCATCATTATTATTTGTAACATCTGACTACGTAGAATTCTTTAAAACAATTTTTAAAAATGTCGTTGTCATGACGCCTTTTACTTTTTATTTTTTACTTGATAAAATTTGAAATAAACCCCTGTTTGCCATAATTTATGAAAACACTGACCGTTTTCCATGTTGCGTTGTTTTTTCACGTTGGCCTGTGATTCCGTATAGTGTTGTTTGTACTCCGTTTTCCATGTCGCGTTGTTTTTTTCCCTGTTGGTCGTTAAAATGAGTGGCACTTCTGGTTCATCCTGGCACTGCGCACCATAAATGTTCTGTGTAGCGTAATTACACGTTGCTCGTTGATAACACACAGTAACAACCAAAGTTCATTTCTGTTTTCATCGAGATTTATTTCTGTTGAATATTTTCTAACACAACGCTTGCTAATGTTCATGAAATACAATTTTACAGCGCGGCGGCCTATTGGCCGCCACGTCAAGAAAGCGTGACTACTCTACTCGATTGTCAAAACTAGCTCTCTCAATGGCTCCTGGTCCGTTATAATTACTCCGCTTTTATACCAATTTCGTAACGTACTCGCCTAATTCGTGACCCACGCCTGTCATAAAGTAATGGGCGTCAAACGTGTGCATACCGGACTTTTACGCCTCTGTACTCGCGGGTCTCCATTTAATTTGACATCTCCAATTTGTATTGCTTTATGTACCTACTAATTGTTTATATGCATTTTGCGAGTCACGATTCTTATATTTTTCTGTTCGTAACATATTACTGAAATATACCTATCGGAATGTCGCTTCTTCCCGCTTAATGTACCTTCTAATTGTTTATATGCATTTTGCGAGTCACGATTCTTATATTTTTCTGTTCGTTACATATTATTGAAATATATCTATTATCCTTTCATAAAATAAACTCATAATAATAAAATACATTGCATATACATTTTACGGAAATATACCCATTATAACCCGTTACATTACATAACAACTGGTACCAAAAATAAGCAACAGGCAGGTGCAATATTTGTTTTAAACTTTATTTTATTTGTTTGTGAAAACCACATTTCGTGTGCAAAGTTTTGTTTGTTATCGTTATTATAAAGATTTTTAACGATTAAACTTAAGACCAAACAAAGCATTAAGGGGGGGAAGAGAGCTTTATTTCTACATACTAGCTACAGCTCAATGTTCAAAAATGCGCTCGCAAGTACATATAATATAAAAGCATAAAGCGCGCGCTAACCGTACATAATATACAGCATTTAAGAATGCGCGCTGAAAAGAACATAAATCAAATACTAGTATGCGTCAACAAATAATATGCGAAAGTTACATCTATAACGTCTTATTGGTAGCGCTGGGTGATTCATGTGAATTCAAGTAATGATCTATGACAAAGCGAAGGTACGCACATTGAATGATACTCAAAATACAATTATAACAAGCTCGTAATGTTCCACATAAGCGATATGCAATAAAATATTGCACGCAGCCCAAATGGCAAAACATCCTAAAGGTCAATATGTTGTTCGCAACAAAATGTGCCTAAAAGGCTAAAGCGCATGTCGACTGATATGAGGGCTTTATGTGTCTAAATGGCACCCAGATGAAGGAGAATTACTTATTGTATCACTCGTATAGATATCGAACAGCGGAAAAAAGAAACAAGCGTATCTCCAATGTTTTTTTATGTTAAGATTATTCGTAGCACCCATCCATGATGGTATTTAAGCATTTTACAGGCTTACGCATATTAAAATCAAAGCGGTGTTTTCATTTTTCGAAATATAATAGAGTGTATTCATAAACTGGATATTTATTGTCAAGATTTTTCTCAGCAATTCGCCTCAGTATGTAATTATTTGTTTGTCGCTTTTAACATGCTATTCTGACCACTGAAAAATTAAGTAGACACTTGAATAATATCGCTCACCGCGCGGGCGAATGCGTTGATAGGATGTATAGAAATATGTTGGTTTTATGTAACATTGACACAAAATTAAAATGCAAGTAGAGATGTATTATTATTATTAGTATTAGTATTATTATTATTATTATTATTATTATTATTATTATTATTATTATTATTGTTGTTATTTATTTATTTATTTTTATTTTGATTTTATTATTATGATTTTTATTATCATTATCACTAAAATTGAATTTCTATTTAAACCCGGTACCAAGCAGTAATAAATTTGTGTCAATAACGCTTTATCAATACGAATTGCAAGATAGATACACATTTTTAAACATATTAATCTCTCTGTAACATGCCTAACACGCAGTGGTTATCCAGGAGTGAGTTATTATTAGATATTTTAGGTAAATACTGACTGCTCTCCATGGTTGGTTTGTTAACTTTCGCTTCGCTGGTTATCTATTAATTTCCGGTGGTGATGATAGACAGTGGTTATACATGACTTGTTAAAGCATCGCTACCATTCGTTTATATTTACGTTTATTACCAACTCGATATCACTTCGCGCACTTTAACGAAATAATTATGAAACTTAAAATAAAAAATAAAACACTTTTGAGGTCTCGGGAGTCCTTGACCAAAATACTCGAATGTTTATCGGTGTTATACAGAAATGAATATATAAAGTTATTCATGTCTAATTGTTGATTCATCAAAACAAAAATACATGCTTTGTAAATAAAATTTATATTTCATTTGGTTCATCTATTGTAAAGCAAAGAAAAATGTGTAATTGTATTTTTTTTCTGCACAGTTGTTGATTAACCCTTTTATGCATAGCGTCTAGAAAAAGCCTTGGCAAACAGCGTAGGCCCAGATGAGATGATGCGGCGTCTCATCTGGTTCTGCGATGTTTGCTGAAAGGAATTTCTCTAAGAAATATTCTAAATATAGAACTAAATATACTAGACATCCCTAATTTTAGAAATAAATTGATCAAATTTAGAAGGATGGGAGAGTCCACTAGGCATAAATGGGTTAATTGTGCAAATATAAGTAATGACTAGATGGGATTTATTGTTTGTTATGAATCTGGTAATATATAGATTTGTTGTAAACCATTATATGAACACACTTATCTGTAACAATTAAGAGAAACTGGATTAATCGACTGAACTTAAAAATAACTATTGTTAGTGTTACGGTGCTTGCGACAGAGGGACATGACCAATTACCTAAATGCAGGGACTATACTTACTGAGAAAAAGCAACAGAACGAAAGCCAGACAGGAAATATTATTTAACGAATTTCTTTTTTTATTCAATATAACACATAACTTTAAAACTAAGAATATAATTTAATAAATGTTAAAAGCATGGTTTAAGCATTTATTGATTCTTAGTTTTAATAGTATCTTTTCTTTTTATTCACATTTACTTGTAATTTACGTAATTTAATAAATGTTCTTGTAATTTACAAATCTTGTAATTTACATAATTTAATAAATGTTAAAAGCCTTTATCATAAGAATATAATTTAATAACTGTTAAAAACTCTGTTTAAGCATTTATGGATGCTTAATTTTGATTCTATCTTTTCTTGTAATTCACATTATCTTGTAATTTACATAATGTAATAAATGTTTTTGTAATTTACACAACCTTGTTATTTACATAATTTAATAAATGTTAAAAGCCTTCATTCTAAGAATATAATTTAATAACTGTTAAAAGCCCTGTTTGAGCATTTATTGATTCCTAATTTTAATTCTATCTTTTCTTGTAATTTACATACTCTTGTAATTTAAATAATTAAATAAATGTTCTTGTAATTTACATAATCTTGTAATTTACATAATTTTATAAATGTTTAAAGCCTACATCCTAAGAATATAATTTAATAAATGTTAAAAGCCCTGTTTAAGCATTTATTGATTCTTAGTTTTAATACTATCTTTTCTTGTAAATTTTATAGCGTATATATGTTCTGAACCTAATAACGGCAGTATGCTACATATGTGTTTTTAAGAATAAATCTGATAAAGAAATAATTAATAACATGGAAACATTTTCATCAAATCCTAATGCTTTGCAATTAGGAACACAACAATAAAACACCATAATTACAGAGGAATGTATACAAGTCAGTGATAAACTGATAATGTACAGCTGGCTGGAACAACTTTGTTTACCTGTTTCAATTCACTGGCGGTATCTTGTTGATACAGTGTATAATATACAAAATACCGCGTAATAGTATCTTTGGAATTGATTTGGGCCGTGAAATACACAAGCAGTCTGCTTTTAACTCACTGCGATGTATCTATCGCTAGCAATTAGCGATCTCTATCATATAACACCACGGTCGCTGATAAGGTGTCAAAAACAACACTTGTGCACTTGATTAGTAGGTTTTGTTAATAGGGGTCAATAAAGGGATAAGCGATGGTAATTTTAAGCCAGACGAAGCTTGAATAGAGAATTGTATTGTGAACTTATAGAATGTATGTCGTTTTTTTACGAATATCGGAACAAATTGTGTCACACGGCACTCAATGACAAACACCTCAAAAGCAGGACTGCCCCGCCAAAAGATCGAGACGTCTGACGTCTGGCATGTATGCCGGTACCGCACTTACTTGGCAAAATATGCACAAGCAACATTAAAATAGGGAAAATTCGTGAAATTTTCAGATTGGAAATTATTGTTCTTTTCAATTGCTTTGCACTTCATTGCACAAACCCAGTTAACTATTGTTTTACTTGTACGTGTGTTTTTACTTGAAATGATCAGTTTCAGTTCTCATTGTATTTGTTTATTTTAAGATATTGAGCTTTTGTAACGAAAGCGACGCAAATTATTAATTTTTCGGACGGCAATTTGGAATTTTGTATTTTTTCTCCTCAATTGGGAAAGTACATTTAATGAGTACTTTATAAAGAATTAAAAAAAAACCTGTACCTTCAACACATATTTTTTTTCTTCTGTAAATGATAGTCAAAGTTTAACTGTCCCTAAAATCCCTATAAACTGAGAATTGCTAATGAATGTGATGTCTGTATTCTTTCAAGGAGATACAGCAATGACAAGTTCTCTGATAAACGTAAAGAGAGAGCTTGTGAATGTAACTATATAACCCTTTAGACAAATTAACAGAGCCAATTAACCAGAGTTTATCAACACCATCATGAGGTCTTGTCAATTAACTGGCATTTCGCAACATCATATTATCTTATTTTCTCTTATTTTCTCTTAAAGTATTTAACTGATGTTTAAGCATTAGCTATTCTGCATCAACTTAAAATACCTATTTGTCACCTCATTGTCTCCAATATCAGGAAACCTGTTAGTGTTTTTTTTGGATATACTTTCCAGAGTTGGTATTTAACCTGAGTTGCATTAAATATAACTCTGGAAAGTCAGTATATGGTTTCAATTTCAAACAATCTGTCAGAAATTGTATGCATTAAATTGACTTCCTCATTGCCAAATTTGTGTGGCAAACATTTGTTAGCAATTGATATATTGCGGGCTTAGCACAAAACAGTTGTAATGGGCGTTTTGTAAACTTTTCAGTACAATAAAGAAATTAATTAATTTTTATCAATGATATTTATACCCCCATTACCATTTGTAATGGGGGCAACATGTATATAGAAGTCACTTTGTCGGCCGGTCGGTCCGTCGGTCGGTCGGTCTGTCCCGAAATTTCATCCGATCTTCACCCAACTTGGTCAGAAGTTGTATCTAGATGATGTCTGTTTGAATATGGGTCATGCCGGGTCAAAAACTAGGTCGCGGGGTCACTTAGTGTGTTTTAAACTAAAAGTTTGTCCGGACCATAACTATGTCATTTATTGTTACATTTTACATGACTTGGTACATTTGTTCACCATCACGGGACGGTGTGTCGTGTGAAAAAAGTGCGTCTATATCTCAAAGGTCAAGGTCACACTTGGAGTGCAAAGGTCAAATGTTTGTCTGGGCCATAACTTTATCATTTATTGTGATATTTCAAAATCATTTGGAAAATTTGTTCACCATCATGTGACGGTGTGTCG
Organism: Dreissena polymorpha; assembly: GCF_020536995.1. Classification (NCBI taxonomy): domain Eukaryota; kingdom Metazoa; phylum Mollusca; class Bivalvia; order Myida; family Dreissenidae; genus Dreissena; species Dreissena polymorpha. The sequence goes on from NC_068366.1 coordinate 915,486, forward strand.
TGCGAAAGATTACGTCAACATCTCGAAGGTCAAGGTCACACTTTGAGTTCAAAGATTAAAAATGGCCATAAATAAGCTTGTCCTGGCCATAATTATGTCGTTCATTGTGAGATTTTAAAATCATTTGGCACATTTGTTCACCATCATTGGACGGTGTGTCGCGTGAAAGAATTATCTCAATATCTCCAAGGTCATAGTCAAAATTTGAATTCAAAGGTTAAAAATGACCATAATTGAGCTTGTCTGGGCCATAACTATGTCATTCATTGTGAGATTTTAAAATCATTTGGCTCTTTTGTTCACCAACACTGGACGGTGTGTCGCGCGAAAGAATTACGTCGATAACTCCAAGGCCAAGGTCACACTTTGAGTTCAAAGGTCAAAAATGGCCATAAATAAGCTTGTCCGGGCAATAATTATGTTGTTCATTGTGAGATTTTAAAATCATTTGTCACATGTGTTCACCATTATTGGACGGTGTGTCGCGCGAAAGAATTACGTCGATATCGGCAACGTCAAGGTCACACTGTGAGTTCAAAGGTCAAAAATGGCCATAAATGATCTTATCCGGGCCATAACTATGTCAATTATTGTGAGATTTTAAAAATATCTGATACATTTGTTCACAATCATTGGACGATGTGTCATGCGAAAGATTTACGTCGATAACTCCAAGGTCTAGGTCACACTTGAAGTTCAAAAGTAAAAAAAAAATGGCCATAAATTTGGACGGCATGTCATGCGAAAGAATTCAATAGTTCAAAGGTCGAAATTACCATAAATGATAATGGCATTATAATTCTTAAAAATCGCCATAAATTTGTTTATTTTGTTTTGTGAAGACAACACGCAAAATAGTCTGTGTCAATGCGGCACGTGGGGGTATACGTCACGTCGGTGACAAAGCTCTAGTTTTTACCTTAAATGCTTTTACGCAGGAAAACAAAACAAAACAAGGCTACATTTACACAATTATTGAAATAAATGTGATAAAACATATGTTTTATGCTGTTTGCCGGTCATCAGTATCTTAAGTTTGGAAATGAAGGCTTTGAAATTTGAATCTAGCAAGAAAGGTCTTCAATAAAATTCAACTTTAAGGGACTACAGATGTGTGAAAATACGTATCTAAGTGGTAAAGGGTTAAGTACAAAAGTCGTTGACAATCACAACAGTGTTACCCGATGACATCAATTAAACCTATATAATGCCTAAAAACTGCAAGTTGCAAATGGTGTTGGTATGCATCAAAGGTTTTTGATGTGAATGCAGAGTTTGGTCAAGTTTCTAGGAAGTTGCAACTGTACATTTGTACCACATGAGCAAGTGGCCATCTCAAAATGCATTTATCAATACTAGATTTCTGGAAGCATGCTCATACTGTCAGATAAAGCATTAGGGCCTAGCTCCATAGAGGATGGGATGTAAGAAAACTATCGGACAAAAATTGATCCAATTTAGAAGAATGGGAGAGTCCACTATGCATAAATGGGTTAAACAGGTGTGAGGAAATACATGTAGTTTGCTTCAGTTTCAATATGAAGATGCTTAACAGGTTTTGTTTGTTAATGGATTGAATTGAAGAACCCAGTTAGGCAAAATAGTGCGTCCTGGGGACTCTATTGGTTTCAAATCAGCGTAATTTTTCAGATTTATGCGTACAAATCACTTACTCAAGAGTTTCCGAGAGCCCTGTTAATGTTATAGAAATAATACAAACAAGCCATATTGGGGATAATGATACAATTATATTCTTTACAACATTGAGCTAGGTCTTTATTTATTTTAATAATTGCACTAACTTTCACAAGTATTCCCAACTGAAATGGTTTAACTCTTTGCATAGTTTTTCGTTGGTCGCGTTAGCGGCCGACTTAAGTTACAGAGCTCGTTTTGCAAGTCAGTATTCGCTTAGCTACGCTAAGGACGTACCACCGCATCCTACACTAAGAACGATAATCGCCGCTTCTGCCGTTGAGGCTATTGTTGTGTAACCTCATTCATAGTGCATGCTGCTACTTCGGGGTTAAATTTGATTTGGCTGGGAATCATTCTTTTGTTCTTAACAGATAGCGGCGATCTTTTGTTTTCACGAGTGCTAACAATGCAATAGTAGAAGGTTAAGTTTTATATTCACAGGTCTCAATTAATAAAAAGTTGATTATAAGTTCGCCAATTACTACAGGACTATTGACAACAACAAACAATGCTATATAATCGCTAGACTTTGAAATAAAGTTTGCAATTTACGTTTCTCACCAATAACTACAGGTATAATAAACAAGAAAACAACAAAAATGCTTTATAATCGCTAAAACCCAATTATAAAAAAACAACTAAATATAACAAGAAATATCTTTTTAAAAGGTAGTCGGCGTTAAGGCTTGGTTTGAAATAAAGTTTGCAATTAACGTTTCTATATAATTAAATTGAAAATAAAAGTTTAACTATTGTGTATGTTAACTTGTTAGTCACGTTATTCACCGCATGAAATTTGTCTTATCAACTTATTATTGTGAAACCACACGTGAGTGTTAGTAGATCAAAATTATATCACGGGAGTGTACATCATATGTGTCCTCACATGCCTTTTAATGAGTGTATTTCTTCACCATCGAAATATATAGTATGTTAATATTTGCTTTACACGCAGTTTTATTTCGACAGATTAAAATCAAAATTTCATAGCCGTGTCGTGCGAAAATGAGTCTAATGCGTTTCGGCCAGCGTATCTTAAGCCCAACTTGCTATACAATCACCCAATGTGTTATGGTATCATTATGAATCTCCAGAAATACTTTTCGATGCAAAATTGTATTCAAAATAGCAAGCGTGTAAAGAAGGGCAGCCTATCCATGCGTTTAGGAACGATTTCTAGACGTGCTGACCGGGTACGGCAACCATTTATGATTGGATAGTTTAATTAAAACGATTTTCCTCTTATCGTGACACTATACTATTTGTTTGTTTTCTCATCTTGAAAGCAAAACTATGTTTATCGATAGTTATTTATATATTCCCCGGACGATTTAGTGAACGAGTACTGACCCTGAAATTCTGCATATTAAAATCAAAGCGGTGTTTTCATTTTTCGAAATATAATAGAGTGTATTCATAAACTGGATATTTATTGTCAAGATTTTTCTCAGCAATTCGCCTCAGTATGTAATTATTTGTTTGTCGCTTTTAACATGCTATTCTGACCACTGAAAAATTAAGTAGACACTTGAATAATATCGCTCACCGCGCGGGCGAATGCGTTGATAGGATGTATAGAAATATGTTGGTTTTATGTAACATTGACACAAAATTAAAATGCAAGTAGAGATGTATTATTATTATTAGTATTAGTATTATTATTATTATTATTATTATTATTATTATTATTATTATTATTATTATTGTTGTTATTTATTTATTTATTTTTATTTTGATTTTATTATTATGATTTTTATTATCATTATCACTAAAATTGAATTTCTATTTAAACCCGGTACCAAGCAGTAATAAATTTGTGTCAATAACGCTTTATCAATACGAATTGCAAGATAGATACACATTTTTAAACATATTAATCTCTCTGTAACATGCCTAACACGCAGTGGTTATCCAGGAGTGAGTTATTATTAGATATTTTAGGTAAATACTGACTGCTCTCCATGGTTGGTTTGTTAACTTTCGCTTCGCTGGTTATCTATTAATTTCCGGTGGTGATGATAGACAGTGGTTATACATGACTTGTTAAAGCATCGCTACCATTCGTTTATATTTACGTTTATTACCAACTCGATATCACTTCGCGCACTTTAACGAAATAATTATGAAACTTAAAATAAAAAATAAAACACTTTTGAGGTCTCGGGAGTCCTTGACCAAAATACTCGAATGTTTATCGGTGTTATACAGAAATGAATATATAAAGTTATTCATGTCTAATTGTTGATTCATCAAAACAAAAATACATGCTTTGTAAATAAAATTTATATTTCATTTGGTTCATCTATTGTAAAGCAAAGAAAAATGTGTAATTGTATTTTTTTTCTGCACAGTTGTTGATTAACCCTTTTATGCATAGCGTCTAGAAAAAGCCTTGGCAAACAGCGTAGGCCCAGATGAGATGATGCGGCGTCTCATCTGGTTCTGCGATGTTTGCTGAAAGGAATTTCTCTAAGAAATATTCTAAATATAGAACTAAATATACTAGACATCCCTAATTTTAGAAATAAATTGATCAAATTTAGAAGGATGGGAGAGTCCACTAGGCATAAATGGGTTAATTGTGCAAATATAAGTAATGACTAGATGGGATTTATTGTTTGTTATGAATCTGGTAATATATAGATTTGTTGTAAACCATTATATGAACACACTTATCTGTAACAATTAAGAGAAACTGGATTAATCGACTGAACTTAAAAATAACTATTGTTAGTGTTACGGTGCTTGCGACAGAGGGACATGACCAATTACCTAAATGCAGGGACTATACTTACTGAGAAAAAGCAACAGAACGAAAGCCAGACAGGAAATATTATTTAACGAATTTCTTTTTTTATTCAATATAACACATAACTTTAAAACTAAGAATATAATTTAATAAATGTTAAAAGCATGGTTTAAGCATTTATTGATTCTTAGTTTTAATAGTATCTTTTCTTTTTATTCACATTTACTTGTAATTTACGTAATTTAATAAATGTTCTTGTAATTTACAAATCTTGTAATTTACATAATTTAATAAATGTTAAAAGCCTTTATCATAAGAATATAATTTAATAACTGTTAAAAACTCTGTTTAAGCATTTATGGATGCTTAATTTTGATTCTATCTTTTCTTGTAATTCACATTATCTTGTAATTTACATAATGTAATAAATGTTTTTGTAATTTACACAACCTTGTTATTTACATAATTTAATAAATGTTAAAAGCCTTCATTCTAAGAATATAATTTAATAACTGTTAAAAGCCCTGTTTGAGCATTTATTGATTCCTAATTTTAATTCTATCTTTTCTTGTAATTTACATACTCTTGTAATTTAAATAATTAAATAAATGTTCTTGTAATTTACATAATCTTGTAATTTACATAATTTTATAAATGTTTAAAGCCTACATCCTAAGAATATAATTTAATAAATGTTAAAAGCCCTGTTTAAGCATTTATTGATTCTTAGTTTTAATACTATCTTTTCTTGTAAATTTTATAGCGTATATATGTTCTGAACCTAATAACGGCAGTATGCTACATATGTGTTTTTAAGAATAAATCTGATAAAGAAATAATTAATAACATGGAAACATTTTCATCAAATCCTAATGCTTTGCAATTAGGAACACAACAATAAAACACCATAATTACAGAGGAATGTATACAAGTCAGTGATAAACTGATAATGTACAGCTGGCTGGAACAACTTTGTTTACCTGTTTCAATTCACTGGCGGTATCTTGTTGATACAGTGTATAATATACAAAATACCGCGTAATAGTATCTTTGGAATTGATTTGGGCCGTGAAATACACAAGCAGTCTGCTTTTAACTCACTGCGATGTATCTATCGCTAGCAATTAGCGATCTCTATCATATAACACCACGGTCGCTGATAAGGTGTCAAAAACAACACTTGTGCACTTGATTAGTAGGTTTTGTTAATAGGGGTCAATAAAGGGATAAGCGATGGTAATTTTAAGCCAGACGAAGCTTGAATAGAGAATTGTATTGTGAACTTATAGAATGTATGTCGTTTTTTTACGAATATCGGAACAAATTGTGTCACACGGCACTCAATGACAAACACCTCAAAAGCAGGACTGCCCCGCCAAAAGATCGAGACGTCTGACGTCTGGCATGTATGCCGGTACCGCACTTACTTGGCAAAATATGCACAAGCAACATTAAAATAGGGAAAATTCGTGAAATTTTCAGATTGGAAATTATTGTTCTTTTCAATTGCTTTGCACTTCATTGCACAAACCCAGTTAACTATTGTTTTACTTGTACGTGTGTTTTTACTTGAAATGATCAGTTTCAGTTCTCATTGTATTTGTTTATTTTAAGATATTGAGCTTTTGTAACGAAAGCGACGCAAATTATTAATTTTTCGGACGGCAATTTGGAATTTTGTATTTTTTCTCCTCAATTGGGAAAGTACATTTAATGAGTACTTTATAAAGAATTAAAAAAAAACCTGTACCTTCAACACATATTTTTTTTCTTCTGTAAATGATAGTCAAAGTTTAACTGTCCCTAAAATCCCTATAAACTGAGAATTGCTAATGAATGTGATGTCTGTATTCTTTCAAGGAGATACAGCAATGACAAGTTCTCTGATAAACGTAAAGAGAGAGCTTGTGAATGTAACTATATAACCCTTTAGACAAATTAACAGAGCCAATTAACCAGAGTTTATCAACACCATCATGAGGTCTTGTCAATTAACTGGCATTTCGCAACATCATATTATCTTATTTTCTCTTATTTTCTCTTAAAGTATTTAACTGATGTTTAAGCATTAGCTATTCTGCATCAACTTAAAATACCTATTTGTCACCTCATTGTCTCCAATATCAGGAAACCTGTTAGTGTTTTTTTTGGATATACTTTCCAGAGTTGGTATTTAACCTGAGTTGCATTAAATATAACTCTGGAAAGTCAGTATATGGTTTCAATTTCAAACAATCTGTCAGAAATTGTATGCATTAAATTGACTTCCTCATTGCCAAATTTGTGTGGCAAACATTTGTTAGCAATTGATATATTGCGGGCTTAGCACAAAACAGTTGTAATGGGCGTTTTGTAAACTTTTCAGTACAATAAAGAAATTAATTAATTTTTATCAATGATATTTATACCCCCATTACCATTTGTAATGGGGGCAACATGTATATAGAAGTCACTTTGTCGGCCGGTCGGTCCGTCGGTCGGTCGGTCTGTCCCGAAATTTCATCCGATCTTCACCCAACTTGGTCAGAAGTTGTATCTAGATGATGTCTGTTTGAATATGGGTCATGCCGGGTCAAAAACTAGGTCGCGGGGTCACTTAGTGTGTTTTAAACTAAAAGTTTGTCCGGACCATAACTATGTCATTTATTGTTACATTTTACATGACTTGGTACATTTGTTCACCATCACGGGACGGTGTGTCGTGTGAAAAAAGTGCGTCTATATCTCAAAGGTCAAGGTCACACTTGGAGTGCAAAGGTCAAATGTTTGTCTGGGCCATAACTTTATCATTTATTGTGATATTTCAAAATCATTTGGAAAATTTGTTCACCATCATGTGACGGTGTGTCGTGCGAAAGATTACGTCAACATCTCGAAGGTCAAGGTCACACTTTGAGTTCAAAGATTAAAAATGGCCATAAATAAGCTTGTCCTGGCCATAATTATGTCGTTCATTGTGAGATTTTAAAATCATTTGGCACATTTGTTCACCATCATTGGACGGTGTGTCGCGTGAAAGAATTATCTCAATATCTCCAAGGTCATAGTCAAAATTTGAATTCAAAGGTTAAAAATGACCATAATTGAGCTTGTCTGGGCCATAACTATGTCATTCATTGTGAGATTTTAAAATCATTTGGCTCTTTTGTTCACCAACACTGGACGGTGTGTCGCGCGAAAGAATTACGTCGATAACTCCAAGGCCAAGGTCACACTTTGAGTTCAAAGGTCAAAAATGGCCATAAATAAGCTTGTCCGGGCAATAATTATGTTGTTCATTGTGAGATTTTAAAATCATTTGTCACATGTGTTCACCATTATTGGACGGTGTGTCGCGCGAAAGAATTACGTCGATATCGGCAACGTCAAGGTCACACTGTGAGTTCAAAGGTCAAAAATGGCCATAAATGATCTTATCCGGGCCATAACTATGTCAATTATTGTGAGATTTTAAAAATATCTGATACATTTGTTCACAATCATTGGACGATGTGTCATGCGAAAGATTTACGTCGATAACTCCAAGGTCTAGGTCACACTTGAAGTTCAAAAGTAAAAAAAAAATGGCCATAAATTTGGACGGCATGTCATGCGAAAGAATTCAATAGTTCAAAGGTCGAAATTACCATAAATGATAATGGCATTATAATTCTTAAAAATCGCCATAAATTTGTTTATTTTGTTTTGTGAAGACAACACGCAAAATAGTCTGTGTCAATGCGGCACGTGGGGGTATACGTCACGTCGGTGACAAAGCTCTAGTTTTTACCTTAAATGCTTTTACGCAGGAAAACAAAACAAAACAAGGCTACATTTACACAATTATTGAAATAAATGTGATAAAACATATGTTTTATGCTGTTTGCCGGTCATCAGTATCTTAAGTTTGGAAATGAAGGCTTTGAAATTTGAATCTAGCAAGAAAGGTCTTCAATAAAATTCAACTTTAAGGGACTACAGATGTGTGAAAATACGTATCTAAGTGGTAAAGGGTTAAGTACAAAAGTCGTTGACAATCACAACAGTGTTACCCGATGACATCAATTAAACCTATATAATGCCTAAAAACTGCAAGTTGCAAATGGTGTTGGTATGCATCAAAGGTTTTTGATGTGAATGCAGAGTTTGGTCAAGTTTCTAGGAAGTTGCAACTGTACATTTGTACCACATGAGCAAGTGGCCATCTCAAAATGCATTTATCAATACTAGATTTCTGGAAGCATGCTCATACTGTCAGATAAAGCATTAGGGCCTAGCTCCATAGAGGATGGGATGTAAGAAAACTATCGGACAAAAATTGATCCAATTTAGAAGAATGGGAGAGTCCACTATGCATAAATGGGTTAAACAGGTGTGAGGAAATACATGTAGTTTGCTTCAGTTTCAATATGAAGATGCTTAACAGGTTTTGTTTGTTAATGGATTGAATTGAAGAACCCAGTTAGGCAAAATAGTGCGTCCTGGGGACTCTATTGGTTTCAAATCAGCGTAATTTTTCAGATTTATGCGTACAAATCACTTACTCAAGAGTTTCCGAGAGCCCTGTTAATGTTATAGAAATAATACAAACAAGCCATATTGGGGATAATGATACAATTATATTCTTTACAACATTGAGCTAGGTCTTTATTTATTTTAATAATTGCACTAACTTTCACAAGTATTCCCAACTGAAATGGTTTAACTCTTTGCATAGTTTTTCGTTGGTCGCGTTAGCGGCCGACTTAAGTTACAGAGCTCGTTTTGCAAGTCAGTATTCGCTTAGCTACGCTAAGGACGTACCACCGCATCCTACACTAAGAACGATAATCGCCGCTTCTGCCGTTGAGGCTATTGTTGTGTAACCTCATTCATAGTGCATGCTGCTACTTCGGGGTTAAATTTGATTTGGCTGGGAATCATTCTTTTGTTCTTAACAGATAGCGGCGATCTTTTGTTTTCACGAGTGCTAACAATGCAATAGTAGAAGGTTAAGTTTTATATTCACAGGTCTCAATTAATAAAAAGTTGATTATAAGTTCGCCAATTACTACAGGACTATTGACAACAACAAACAATGCTATATAATCGCTAGACTTTGAAATAAAGTTTGCAATTTACGTTTCTCACCAATAACTACAGGTATAATAAACAAGAAAACAACAAAAATGCTTTATAATCGCTAAAACCCAATTATAAAAAAACAACTAAATATAACAAGAAATATCTTTTTAAAAGGTAGTCGGCGTTAAGGCTTGGTTTGAAATAAAGTTTGCAATTAACGTTTCTATATAATTAAATTGAAAATAAAAGTTTAACTATTGTGTATGTTAACTTGTTAGTCACGTTATTCACCGCATGAAATTTGTCTTATCAACTTATTATTGTGAAACCACACGTGAGTGTTAGTAGATCAAAATTATATCACGGGAGTGTACATCATATGTGTCCTCACATGCCTTTTAATGAGTGTATTTCTTCACCATCGAAATATATAGTATGTTAATATTTGCTTTACACGCAGTTTTATTTCGACAGATTAAAATCAAAATTTCATAGCCGTGTCGTGCGAAAATGAGTCTAATGCGTTTCGGCCAGCGTATCTTAAGCCCAACTTGCTATACAATCACCCAATGTGTTATGGTATCATTATGAATCTCCAGAAATACTTTTCGATGCAAAATTGTATTCAAAATAGCAAGCGTGTAAAGAAGGGCAGCCTATCCATGCGTTTAGGAACGATTTCTAGACGTGCTGACCGGGTACGGCAACCATTTATGATTGGATAGTTTAATTAAAACGATTTTCCTCTTATCGTGACACTATACTATTTGTTTGTTTTCTCATCTTGAAAGCAAAACTATGTTTATCGATAGTTATTTATATATTCCCCGGACGATTTAGTGAACGAGTACTGACCCTGAAATTCTGCGAGATGGATTCTAACGCATACCCAGTAATTGTAACTGGGCCTCAATTTGTGTCAATTGAACATACAGAGAGAGAGTAGTCCGGAACTCATTACACTGAATAGTGATACATCCTTTGCGCTGAGCCCAGACACAAGTAATGTAGCCAAAGTTCAGAGGTTTTATCTCGAATCCCATGTTAAGGTCAGAGTTGTTGAAACCGTGTGAGCTGCTAGGGTAACAAGATATGCATAAACAACAACGTACGGGTGAACAGGGATGTCTTGATGACTATCTAATTAGTGAGTAAAAAGTATTGCTCGCAGATTAAAAAAAATGATTTTCATAAATTATGTTATTGTATATTTTGAATATCTATATGGTGTCAAAATCAAGAGTTTTGTACAGGAAATTCCCATGATGAAATTATATATTATAGTAAGATAGGTATTCGATATTCAAACAATATTCATTTAATATAATGGTGATTGCAACGTATGTTTATATTCAGTTCTTATTACCATTTTCATCATATTTTTACTATGCTTTATGAACGTCAAAAAAGGGACATGTTTTTGTTTCTTTGACTACATTATTTCTTTAAAACAAATACGATGGTAAAAAGTGCACACACATCTCGACCCGTGCTTTAAAGCACACTCTTTATTCATTTGAAAGGCTTGTGTTGATTTCAAATTTATTTCACTTGTTAGTCGCATATTCGCTGCTTAATAGTCAAACCATACATTAGTATAAGTAGATACAAATTATACTATGGGAATGAACACCATAATGTGTCATCACATGACTTATTATGGGTTTATTTCTTCATCATCGAAATATATCGTATGTTTATATTTGATTAACATGCAGTTTTCTTTCAAAACATTTACATTACACTTTCAAGCTGCGTCATGCGCAAATGGGTCTTATGTTCATTCGGCTAGCTCAGCTCGCGTTGTAATGTGGTTTGCTTGAGAACTGAATACAATGCTGGTTAATACCAATACATTTATTATTAGAACTATGTTGTGATTGATTCTTTTTTTTACTCAAACCAAGCGACAGGTACGCTTACGCAGTGAGTTTTTCGACAGTACACAGCACACTTTACATTGCATTTGCACATAATAAGAAATGGTCAACTAGGTGCTACATTTCCACAGCACACTTTACATTGCATTTGCACATAGTAAGAAAGGGTCAACTAGGTGCTACATTTCACATAGTAAGAAGGGTCAACTAGGTGCTACATTTCACATAGTAAGAAAGGGTCAACTAGGTGCTACATTTCCCAGTTAGAGGTCAATCATAAGGCACCGGCTTCTGGAAAGGTTTATTACTTGGTTATTAGTTGTGAGCTTTAGCAGCAAGTTTTGCAAGTCAGTCTGCTTTTTACTACGCTAAGAACGGTAACTGCAAGTCACTGCGCTAGGAACGATTACCACTGCCTGTTTATACTCCACTGGTACACTGCACCAGACATCCAGTAATTATGTAAACAATATGTTTATGTGCTTGTGGGACATATTGGTCAGTCTTATGTTCATAACAGCTTGTGCGACGCCATTGACCAGTTTATCATTGAAATATTTACACATTTGCTGCTTTCAGGGAAAACATGGCTTAATTATACATTAAAAGTCTGTAATGTCGGCAAAATTGTTTCTCAATTTAAAGAAAATAGATAAAGTATAAGATACACATAACACAACATGTACATGATTATAGGCGTGTTATTCTATAGTAAAGCAACCAAAATTCTTAAGATTGTTGCCAGTGCAGCAACGAATTTTGAAAAAAAATAGACGTATGGTGGTAATTTTTTGTCTACATTATCTCTTTCACATAAATATGAGGATAAACAGTCACACGCGTCTCGACATGTGCTTTCTCGCAAACTCTTTAAAATTTGAATGGGTTGTGTTCATTTCAAACCCGCGGTATAAAAAGCTATAGCATAAGTTAGACAACTGAGTTGCTTCTTAGATTATGCAATAGCGAACAACTTCAGTGACTTGAGCACTTTGATTTCTTCTTTAATTACTATTGGTATAAATTCAAATTAACCTGTGTAGTGAATATTGTTGTGTTAAAGCACTGGTATTTCTGTAGATAATTTCATAAATAGAGTGTGTGGCAAAGTAAACACAGAAGCACAGGGGCACTCATTTGAGAGAGCAAATTTGACATTTAAACAAAACACCTTCATGAGCTGCTGGAAATCGACTGGCAGCCACTTAACAATAACATAATTTCTTCATGATTCATTTAAATGATTTTTTGCAAAATTGTGTAATTTAGTTACAATACTTTTGCATGGAAACTTTCCTTAAAGATTTATGTTTGTACCTTCAATACTATTTTAACTCTCAAACAGTTCAAAATATTGAAACGATCAAAGTGAATTTTTATTTTATCAAGTCTGTATGTAAAAACAGTATAGTATTCTGTCAATTGGAAACAGATGTCTTGGAAATTATGTTATGTTTCTCCTGTAAAATGTTAAAAAAATTAGTAATAAAACATGTGTGTGCAGCTCACAATATGGTCATGAAATGCAGCATGAATGTCTAAATGGACCATTTATTGATGTGAACAAAATGATTAGCAAAATTGTTGATACTTTAAATAAAAGCTGTAATATGCCTTCTAATTTCAATGTTACATGATACCTTTTTGCACCAATAGGGCAAAATTAATATAAATTAATACTGAAATTAGAATATAATATGTGCCTAAAGCGATATTTTTGCCCAATTGTGAAAATTACCGGTACGAGAACTATTGGGAAAAAATGTGCGTGAAAAACCCTGAAATTGGAAAAATCCGCGTGGTGAAGTCGTCATATTGGGAAAATGGTGTATTCGATTTTTTGCTCCCAAATACTTTAAAATAGATAACCAAGCATTGTCAAGTTGTCAATATGAATACTTAGGTTGAAGACTAAGAGCTGAACAGGAAAACAAACGAAATGTTGCATGTTATTTTTTGAGAAAAGATATTTTTTAAACTTTTAATTGGGAATTTTTGGGACTGCAATTGGGGAATTTGTAGTTTTTTCCTAATTGGGAAAGTGCCGATTTGTGGTACTTAGTAAAGATTAAAAACAAATTGCTGGCCAATATACCTTCCGATTCAAGATTATGGACATCATGCACTATATAAGCTGGTTCTGGGAAAACCATGCTTAATTCTCTTGTGTGTAAATTGTCGACCCTGATTAGCCTGTGCATGCTCACCTGGGACAACACTTTCCACCTTGTCGTATTTTCCTTTATAATAGACCTCCTTTAAACGAAAAACCCATAGAAGCAGAAAGTGTCTTCCCTGATAAGCCTGTGTGGACTGCACAGGCTAATCTGCGGCAACACTTTACACACATGCCCAGTTGTTCCAGGCTCATGTGTTTTAATGTTCGTGATATTGTATGATTGCAATATTTCTGATTTCAGCGCACCTTTACGGCGTCTTAACTTCCAGCATTCCAGGCAGTGGATGGGTGCGATCATCTTGAGATGCTTGAGAAATGCCAATACTGGTGACATGTAGGTCTTTGTTTACAACATCTATAAACAAACATACGCGTATTTTTGCATTTTTCATTTAAATTCATTAATCGTTTATGTAAAATCTTACTTTGTAAAAACAGCCTTATGGGATATCGATGTATAGATTTTTGAAACGTTGAGCATTTCTCTGTGGTGCAATATTGACTAAAGAGCATTCGGGTCGTTGTATACATTATACTACGCAATGTCGCATATTGAACTTGACCGCTGCTGTTATACAGACAAGTTAAATACCTTATTTGATACATTTCAAAGTAATTCACCTCCCTGTTGGCTAGAGATCTAAAAATACACTGAACATGTTTTTTTTTCTAAATTACTAGGTATGAATGGAATGTCAACGGGGCAGTAACATGTTGTGCAGCTTGTTTGAGGTAACTTGATAAATTATGAAGATAAAGAGGTAAGTGTCTTTTTTTGTTGGATTCAACCCTTTACCACTTAGATATATGTACGTATTTTGACGTGTTTGTAGTCACTCAAAAAGTTAAATTGAGACCTTTCTTGCTAGCTTCTAGTTTTAAAGGCTTCATTCCCCATCCTTAGATACAACATGTACTGAGGAGCAGCAAACAGCATAAAATCTTAACCGATTGCACATAGCAAGTTTCACATTGCTTCTGAGTGAAAAAGCAAACTTAATTTAACTCTTCCCGCTCAGAAATGAAAATGGCTATATGCCACTAGCAGAAAACCAGAAGATCCTGCAAGTAACTCAGTCTGTTCAGGTTTAATGCTGTTTGCTGCTAATCAGTATAATAGGGTTGGAGATAAGGCCTTAGCAATTTTTAATTAAGTTCTTTAATGTAGTGCTTTGTTGGTATTGAAAACATTCCATAATAATGTTTTACATTCAAACAATTTATAAATAAATACGTACATTTTTCAGATTTGTCGCTTTTCATAATTTCCAATACGATTGATAATGTGCCCCCTCCTTTATAAAAAGACACTGTAATAGGCAAACATCAAATGTACATTTGAATTATGCTTATGTTCTTCATGTGATAAAGCAGTTTATTATTTAGACCGTTAGAAATTATAGTTTTAATTTATGTATCCAAAATCTTTCTCTGCATAATACCGCTTTAGGAAACGCTTAATCAGTTCCGAACAATAAAAGAATGCGTTGACAATGTCGTATATTCTTCATGACTTTGACTTGCCTGATGTAGAATGTTTTCTAATATATATTCGTCGGTGTTTGTAACAAAAAATCTTGCTTTTTTCCGCTATGTGCCGACTTTCTACATTATTGTCCAAAACAATCGTTGCGGATCGTCAAGCTTGTTGGCACCTGGTATCACCTATGTTATCGCTGTCGACTTGTTGGCACTTGGTATCACCTATTTTATCGCTGTCGACTATGCCGTCGTGCTCTGATTGTTGGTATCACCTATGTTATCGATGTCGACTATGCCGTCGTGCTCGGATTGTTGGTATCACCTATGTTATCGCTGTCGACTATGCCGTCGTGCTCGGATTGTTGGTATCACCTATGTTATCGCTGTCGACTATGCCGTCGTGCTCTGGCTTGTTAGCACCTAGTATCAACTATGTTATCGCTGTCTACTATGCCGTCGTGCTTTGGCTCGTGCTCGGATTGTTGTTCTTTTTCACTGTCGAAGTCTTCTTTTTCATAACGTTCCTCCGTGCCTGTGTCTAAACAGCGATTCTTATCAACAGTCCTGTCTGATTCCGTCGAATTGGTAGAACAACTATTGTCATTAATAGTCCATTTTGATCCCGATGAACAAGCAATATCTTTCTCACCCGAAAAAAGGCGATGAATGCATGATTGCATCACTCAAGCAAAAAATAATAAAGCACAGTTGTTATATCCGATTCTCACAACGCACATTATAACTCGAATACACTAATTTTCTTAAATCACATAATTTGAATTGATGCATTGTTTTAACGAATACTTCTTATACGCGAAAATATTATTCTTCAATTTTTAAATTGTCCAATTTTGTTAATGAAGAGCGTAAAATGAAGTAAGAGTTGAAGTCTTAATTGCAAAACATTGATAATGATTTGGAACTGTAGGACGGTACTTCCTATGGAAAGTTATATAACAGGCAGTTTGAATTTGTTGCCAACACCGAATATTTATTGGTCACTTCATCGATGTCCATTACCTGTTTAGACGCTTGCGCTATTTTCCATATAGCAAAACTGTCCATATCCACTATATTTTCATCAGTGATAATCTTGAGTTCTGTTTCTAAAGCACAACAAATGTACGTATCAATGTCTATAAACATATACAGATAACTCTCTACAATAAATGTAAGCCATTAATCAAATTCAAACATTTACAATACCACATAAAGACTCTTTTACATTTATATATATGGAATTAATGTCACATATTGATACACATCTATAACATACATTCATAAGATTATAATCTGTGTTTGATTCTTTTTAAGTTGCGGAGTAATCACTTATTGATTTGAAACCTAAAAAAAAACAATTATTTATTAACCTTCGCTGTCTTTTTTCGTTTGCTGCTTAAGAAACCGTTTTTTGACTGGTTGATGGTTCGGAGACTTCGCCGTCCGTGACGTCATCTAATTGTAAACAGTTGGTACCAGCATACAATAAATCAATTTGTTAATAACTAAAACCGACACGAACGCTTTGCATTTGGATATCGGTCGAATATTAATTTGCAAATGTCATCACTATAATTTTCCGAACATTTTAATTATTAAAACCGACCATCAAACTTGATTTCAAACATTTTCAATTTAATATATGCAAACAATCTATGAAATTATCATATGCATTACGCCAATATGATTGTTCTGGTTCCAGAACGTGTATTGTACTGCTGTTTTGTATCATGCATGTAATGCACTGTATGCATTCAAGTATGCATTTGTTTTCAAATTGTCTTATGAACTCGAGTCCTTACAAAAGAACAAACATTAATTTAAATCTATCTAATGATCAGAAGGACCATTATTTCGTTACTGCGGTTAAAATATGATATAATTATTGACGCACGTTCGGTGGCAGTACTACTGGCTGCGCAAAACACGTCCTTACTGTAAGATTTCTGCGACGCTTCCGTATTGTCATCGGTCTCCAAGTTGTTATCTGAATATAAGACAAAACCTAAATATAAATATAAAAATTAACGCTTTCCATTCTGATATATGTTTCATACAATTATACAACATTGTAATTATAAAGCTTAAAAATGGTTATATTTTAAAACAAACATCGATTAAGAGTACTGTGTCAATACATGATTCATTCTGTTCAAATACACTAAACCCTTATTTTCCCGACCTGTATGCTCTTATAATTATTTTTTCGCCTGTTTGGTGCTGATGTTTTCAATACGAACAATATTTGATGGCCAAATTCTCGAGCTTTTAACTCCAGAACACCGCAGATTTTTTAAATCACAAGTAGTGCGGATTATTGCGGATTGTACTCTTGTACCTGTTTTATTACGTTTGTTGTCCTCAGAAATAAAATGCTGTACAATCAAAATGCGTGACGACACTAGGAAACGTAGATACGGATGTTAAGTAATTCCACGAAACTTAATTCATTGATTTACACCATGCACAGACTTTGTTCATGAATCAAGTTATTGACAACCAAACTAGCACACACAAGTCCTTAAAAAATATAATATGAAAAGAATGTAACACGTACTGGAATGTGTAACATCCAGATAATACTAATAAACCTCATTCGGAACTCAACTATAAACGAGGAAATAACACATTTGTATTTGTTATATGCACTTGCGTCACATTCATAATCGCATATTGACAAACGAGCAGAGGTTATTGTTACTTAAATGACAAAAGATAACTGCATGGATTGAGGTCGCTTTTTGGTATACGTGTAAACTAGAATAACAAAACATCGGTCCCTGAGTTAGGAATAATACTTATTAAATCCGACTGAATATTTCCAAATGCACGAAGTATTTCCCTGCTGACTGAAAACACAATTATTTACGAACTATTGCTGTCAGTACACAATGTACAAGTTTCTGCAGACACTACATCCTTGCTGTTTGCTTGTTTGGTTGTTTTATCCTGATCACCGCTTTCCATAATGATTCTGCAGACACTACATCCTTGCTGTTTGCTTGTTTGGTTGTTTCATCCTGATCACCGCTTTCCATAATGATTCTGCAGACACTTTCCATTCCGATATTGGTTGAATATGACAGCATAACTACACGTTTCTGAACACTTAAATAATTAAAACTGGCCATCAAAAAATTCAAACCATTTCAATGTAATATGTGCAAAGCTTTGCATCGATATTTTAGCAAAAACGTGTATGACCGACATAGGGCTTTAACTACATCACAGATTTCAAAAGCTGCGTGGTTTAGAGAGAGAGAGTTAGCTTTTGTTTCTTGAGGTCCCGGGTTCGATCCGAAGGCCAGGCACATTTGTTTATTTTATTTCTTTTTGGTTTATATAATTCATTTAAACTATTCCAACTATTACAGTTGTGTGTGTAAATTAATTTCAGCATATTAAATTTTGTCGTAACGTCTATTCTAACATTTAAGCTGTAGATTTTCTAAAAATAACCGACCAAAAAGCCTAATATGCATCCAGTTATAAAAACTGACAGAATTTCAGTACTGGTTTGGAAATATTTCCCTGTCGATGCAAATAAACGAGCCTTGGCGTCATGCATTTGCAGTTATTTCGAATCATAAACAAAATTCAAATCAAGGACAAACTGGACCAAATGATTGCATTAAGAGGTCATTATTGGCAATATATGCTTTGAATGTGTAATTTGTTTAAATGTTGCGCTTTTCGCTCGCCTCAGATTATATCAGAAATTGACTAAAAATATAATACTAGAAGTTTTATTTCGCACGCTCAGTCCAATGATTTGGAGTAAAAATCTGTTAAACAACTTACACAATGTTGTTGCTTTATTGCGCGACAAAAACAATAAATGAAAACTTTTAAGTAAATGAATTCATGCCAACTTTTCGTGTAACTTTGCATATAAAAATAAACATGTAAAATAAAAACCAGTTATTAACGCAACAATCTTAAGCTTACCTTTTCTATATGGTTTAAAGGCCTTGTCCTGTACACCACTGTTGTATCAACTGCCAGTCCTGGCTTTCTTTTAAGCCAATCGTAAGTGTATCCCTTTTTTCCTTGATAGGCATTTTTTTTTTCTCCTTTCACACTTGTACGATCTTGTCATAGTCCTCTTCATAGACCACCTAAAATGTAAATTGTCCACATTTTTCTGTTTTTGATGTTGATGCGTCAACAATTATTAATTGTTTAACAAGTGATTTCGCAGTAAACAGAAAATTTAAAGTATGTATACGAGTTGGTACACACCGATCACCTGAGATGATTGAGCAGAATATTATATTTCCCATCCAAAATGAACTTAAGTATACTTCAAAGTACACGGGGTACGGGGAAGTAGTACCCGTGGGACTTCGACCCATTCAGCCTTAAATACAGGTATATATGCCGGACAATCGCTCCTACGGATGGACCAACGAAACGGGGTTAATGGGGTACATGGTTTATGAGCTACATTTTGTCCGATTTAATGTGTTACAGAAAAAAATCAAACAAATAACGTTTTTGTGGTTTTGTCCGATTTAAATTGTTAAATAAAATAAATCAAATAAATAACGTTTTTGTGGTAACCAAACTGTCTGATTGGTTAAGGGATATGCTGCCTAAATTTTTCACGAAAAGGAATTCGTTTCACATTGCGCTAAGCCGCAATTAGACTCAGACACATACATAAAATTCGACAGCTCTACTTAATTATTTCTGAAGTGTGAAGAAATATGTTAAGTCACATCGACGGTTTAGCCTCTTAATATGTGCAATTGAAAACATGCATATTACATATTTTACATGAATATATGTCTTTACCAAAGTTGTTTTGATGAAATGTGTATACAGACAGATTTGTCAGAATCGTAATTACTTTTTGAAATAATATTCCGTAAACCGAGATATTTGAATTCTTAAACGAATAAACTTATTACAGAGATTAAAATGGATTGTTCAAATAACGCAAACAATTGGTCATCGAAAGCACATAACATTCGTAGCCAAACTTTACCGATGAATGGCTATTCCCTGCATCAGTTATCACTGATTAATTTATCCCGTAACTTAAAAAACAACGAGACCAATAAATCACTAATTGATATGTGTAAAAATAAGTAGTACCTGTGGTTCTAATAACATTTCAGTACCCATCAAAATCTACATTATCAAAAAAAGACCAAACTGAAGCAAAGCGACGCAATAAACGAAAATATATTCATGAAAATAGGGAAATGCTATATCTAAAGTTAAGTAGTTACGTCGGTGTGATATGCATATTATAAATTTTGATTTGGACTCATATTTTAAAATTTAAGAGGATTTGCGTACTTTGTGAAGAAGAGACTAAAGTGAGAATACGCAATGATGTCTATGTTTTGTAGGTATGAGATACATCGATAAACACGAAACAATTTAAAAATACATATGCTGTAAATAAAATTGGAATAATAAGCTATTTGATTGCATTTAAAAACATATACCAATGTAAACAAAATAACATTTAATCTCATATTCGGATGTGATGCTTATACCTGCTCGAAGCCTAAAAAATATGACTATTTAACAAGTAATGGTGAAAGTGGAACCTACACTTTCATTTTAATAATTGTTAAACATACAACGTTTTTGCAGAAAGATACTAAAATATAAATTCACAATATTTTGTAACAAGTTTATGATGTAACAATGATATTTCCGCAATAACAGAAAAGGACAGTGATGGTACCATCAATACTTTCATTGTTCTTAAATTGTATTAACAAAGATAGAAGGAAGTATATTCTAAAATGGAACGTAGTTTGCGAAAAATATAAATCAGTAGCTTTTAAATTTCTTGTCATTATATCTGGGATAAACGTAATATAAGCATGAGTGTTAGTTTACGTTATCTATTTCCCTATTGAAGACCACCTATACAAAAAGAAATGATAGATGATCTATAAGAACTAGTTTTCTCAGTAAAATACATAACGGTTTATCCTTTGGAATAATGTCTGTATTAGTATTAGTAAAAGTAAGTTTTTCACAATTAACTACCGTCTATACGCAACAATATTATAGATGGTATATTTAGATTCGTGTTCACGGGGAAATAGTTACTGTTTCATCATTCAAACGACCTTATTATAAACCTTGAAGCAAAAGGGAATATGCATGAACAAAACAATATGTATTTGTAATAGGGGTTAAATAAAAAACACAAGCTCACTAACACAAATCATAATTTACATATGATACAGTATTCGAGATACACATATACCCTTGGAAAGAGATTTCGTTCAATAAATTGTGATTTGAATTTGGGTTAATATCTACTTCCATGAGTTTGTTAAAACCTCATGACAAGCACTTATATGTCACGAAGAAGTAGATGATCACGGAAGAATTATTATCTGTAATAATTCAGAAGTAAGAGTTATATTTATAAACGTCATCTGCAGATAATTACTGAGAAAAGTGTTAAAAGAAATGAGTTCATATGTTCATCCTTATCGACTATTTCTATATACATTATTATTTAAATACATAAAGTGGTATTTATGAAACCTACGCATGGCACCTGTTACGTAACAAACATTTTTCTTAGAAACCAGACAAGTTACGATAGCATAAGCAAAGACAGGAATGGGTCCGCAACGGTCTAGACAATGTATATATACATCATTATTGTTAAAAAATATCATGAACAGAAACATGAACACTTGTTAGATTGCTAATTTTCCCCAAAAATGCATTGCCATTAATAATTAAATCGTTGCATGATTAGACAAACTTTATTGCAATGTCTATATATTGGGTATTAAGTAAATCAAATTAAGGATGACTAAGTAAGTAATGTGGTATAATTTGCAAAACAATATAATGAAATTGAGTGGGACTTGTTCGCACATTCGAGCATATTGTTAAGATCGGTAAAGTATGGCGTAAAGTTAACTGAGTTAACAAAAATTAAAGGCATTACAAACATATTTCACAGTTGTTAGTCTGATCTTAGAGCATTTGTTACGGAAAAGAAATGATTTGGCAAACAAAGTCTGTGTGGCCTGTAGAGTAAAGAGCGCACTTGTTTGTTTTTAATAACGATATAAACACGGGGTGGAATCATTGAGACCATAACGCTCGTGTTATGTGCGTAACATGTCGCAATGCAGCTTTCGTTGTGGTGGCAATTTCAAAAAATGGATGCAAACAGTGAGTACGATTTGTTGTTTACGTTTCCCGGAGACATACAGACCTTATTTTAAAAATCAGGGAATACTATTCGATACGAATATTTATATTGTTTACTATTTTGGCAAATATCCTGCAAAAATTCCGATATCCCAACCTCAAGGACTTTACAAAAGTTGGTTTATGTGATGTTGACAATGCACAAGTCGCATATTCTTACGATTTTGTTAATTTTTGTACAGAAAATCCCATTTTATATTTGCTTTTTTTGTGCTTGGCTACAAAAAAATATCGTAACCACTGTTGAAAAGAAGGCGTTGTACACGTTGTTTTGAAAATGTTGTGGTCGCGAGCACATGTTGTGGTCGCAATTTATTGTTGTGGTGCTAATGTGAAAAAAATCAATCGGACACAACCACATAATATCAGATACCTTGGAAACCACATTAACTATGGACCGATGATAGACCTTAAACAGAAGGGGAGTGCGTTATATTGGACAGAACCACATAAATTCAGACACATTGGCAACTGCATTTAGTATTTAAAGAAGATGAAACTTCAAAAAATAGGAAGCGTATTATATTGGACAGAACGACGTTAATTTAGACATATTGAAAACGACATTAAGGATGGACAGGTGATGAATCTTCAAACAAACGTGGAGCGTATTATATTGGACAGAACGACCTTAATTTAGACATATTGAAAACGACATTAAGGATGGACAGGTGATGAATCTTCAAACAAACGTGGAGCGTATTATATTGGACAGAACGACGTTAATTTAGACATATTGAAAACGACATTAAGGATGGACAGGTGATGAATCTTCAAACAAACGTGGAGCGTATTATATTGGACAGAACGACGTTAATTTAGACATATTGAAAACGACATTAAGGATGGACAGGTGATGAATCTTCAAACAAACGTGGAGCGTATTATATTGGACAGAACGACCTTAATTTAGACATATTGAAAACGACATTAAGGATGGACAGGTGATGAATCTTCAAACAAACGTGGAGCGTATTATATTGGACAGAACGACGTTAATTTAGACATATTGAAAACGACATTAAGGATGGACAGGTGATGAATCTTCAAACAAACGTGGAGCGTATTATATTGGACAGAACGACGTTAATTTAGACATATTGAAAACGACATTAAGGATGGACAGGTGATGAATCTTCAAACAAACGTGGAGCGTATTATATTGGACAGAACGACGTTAATTTAGACATATTGAAAACGACATTAAGGATGGACAGGTGATGAATCTTCAAACAAACGTGGAGCGTATTATATTGGACAGAACGACGTTAATTTAGACATATTGAAAACGACATTAAGGATGGACAGGTGATGAATCTTCAAACAAACGTGGAGCGTATTATATTGGACAGAACGACGTTAATTTAGACATATTGAAAACGACATTAAGGATGGACAGGTGATGAATCTTCAAACAAACGTGGAGCGTATTATATTGGATAGAACCACTTTAATGCATACACCTTGGAATCCACATTTATTATGGACAGATGATGAATCTTCACTATATAAGAAACGCGTTAAATAAAACAGAAACACATAAACTAGGACACCGTTAAAGACAAATTAACGTGGAGGGTGTTATATTTGACAGAACCACTTAAATTGATACACCTTGGAAACCATATTGAGTATGGACAGATGATGAATCTTTAATATATAAGAAGCGCGTTATATATAACAAAAACACGTAAAAGAAGATGAAGCTTCAAAAAATTGGGAGCGTATTATATTGGACAGAACCACGTAAAATCAGACACTTTGGAAACTACATTCAATGTGGACAAATATTCAACATAAAGAAATTGCAAGCGCATTATATTGCACAAACCAGGTCAATTCAGGTAATATGTGGTGCATTATATTGGACAAACAACGTTTATTCAGACTCCTTGGAATTTACCTTATGTATGGACAGATGATACAACTTTAAAAAATGGGGGACGCATTATATTGAACAACCCCTTAAAATCAGACACTTAAGGTACCACATGAACGCTTCATATTGAACAAACCACGTTAATTAAGACACCTTGGAAATCACACTAAATATAGACCTATGATACACTTTTAAGAAATAGGTGGCGCATTATATTGGCCAAACCACATTAATTCAGACACCTTGGGAACCACATTGTGTATGGACATATGATAAAACTTAAAGAAATTGAGAACAAATTATATTGGACAAACCACGTTAATTCAGACTCATTGGAAACCACATTAAGTATGGACAGATAATAAAAAATTAAGAAATGTCGAGAGCATTTTATTGGATAAACCACGTTAATTCAGACACATTGGAAACTACATTTAATATAGACAGATGATACAACTTTAAGAAATAGGGGGCGCATTATATTGGCCATACCACATTAATTCAGTCACCTTGGGAACCACATTCAGTTTTGACATATGATCAAACTTTAAAAAATTGAGAACAAATTATATTCAAAAAATCACGTTAATTCAGACACATTGGAAACAATATAAAGTATGGAATGAGTGATGTATTGGACGTCATCATTGATGACGTTCATTCGAACGAATGATAAAGGGGGCTAAGTTTCGTTAAGTTGAGGCATATAGCCGCGATTTGAGCGCCTTGAAAACTGGCCGAACACGTTTGCTGAAATTTGACATGTATATGGACAAGAATGCGATCTACCTGTTGGCATAGGCGTTATACCTGGCAAAAATCAAGTTTTCGAGTATTTTGTGTTTAAATACTTTTATGGGAAAGGGCACGCGCACAGATAAACATTGTGACGTCACTTCACAAACAGCGTTAGACATCCGCCATCTTGTAACGCGACAAAGAAACTCAGTGTTATTAATTCAATAAACACAGAAAATATGATTGTGTTTAATTATCATTAATACAAATGTCTATATTTTGTGCAGCGGATGTTTATTCAGACGGATACGACAGAATTACGTAAGTATCATTGTGTACTTTACAGTAGATTTTACTACGGAAGAAATTTATTATATCTTACTCAGTCACTGACAAAATGAGCTTGACACATAAACAACAACCGGATCGGATTTACATCCACATAATATTGTGCGAATCCGATGCAATTCAAATTACTAATGTTTGATAACGTTTGATGAATTCGTTATATCAATATGCATTAACTTTCAAGGGGAATAATTATAATTGAAATGTGCGATTCAATGACAGTGTTATATTGGGATAATTAGTCGTTTAGCCGTAACAGATAAGTATTTAGTTTGTTGTGTTTCATTTTCAACATAGTTTTACCGTTTTTTCCTAAAAGTAAAACAGTTCAGTCGTCATTATATCTTGAATTTTAAATATTGAAATACATGTCGGATATTTCATATTTTCGGACGTTGCTACGTAAGCTAGTTGTCAACATAATTATTAAGATACATATTTACCTTTTACCATACAGTTGTGCAGCTGATGTCTAATTAATGACGCGCTGTTTAATGTCAATAATGTTTTTCTGCCCGTGATGATAATAAGTATTTAAATCAACAAACCCCAGCAATGTCAATGGTCTGTCAACATTAGAAAAATATTAGCTAAAGAAACTTCAGCGTACAATTTATATGGTATTGACATACCTGTACTCTGAAGCCAACTCTGTATCGAAAGTCAACCAGAGTCGTAACATATTTATGTCACGCTATAAATCAAAGAATACTCATTTTCTTGGATACATTTCTACATATATTGGTGAATGAATATAAATTACTGCATCGAGGAATGTTTTAAGGTTTAAATGTTTCAAATGCATCTAACAATAGATGAAAATAACTCTCATCAGTCTGAAATTCACAATTTTGAAGCCATTGTCGCTTTGTCCAAGACTAGTTTTCATTTGGATACTGTCGGATCATCCTTGACATCTTTTGCTAATATTGTAAACATTGCCTTTGTTTTCTGAAATCTATTATTTGTGATTAACAACATACGTCTGGTGGATTATAAAACTGATTTCAGTGTGAATCGGGTAGTTTTAAATATTTACTTTGAGTTTGTATTTACACTACAATTTGTTAACAACACAAGCCAGAATATTCTAAAATACCGGGAAATGTCATTCTGAATTTGAAAACACTTGAGCACATGGTATACAAATATACAAATACAAATTTTATTTTAAGTCAGTTTGTACATAACAAGTATAACATTAACATCTACATTTTCACAACAATAACACGTATACTGAAAGCGCTTGGACAAAGCGGAAACTCTGGGTATTTCGGACGAGGGTATTTCCGGGACAGATTTACTCAATATGCAAAGGAAAAATATGATATGCCTAATCGACAATTTCAATTGGGTTTCGGAACGCATGGTTTTATTTTTCTATGCGTAATCGGCAATTTTACATTGGGTATTTACACAAATGCGCACCTAATCTGTAGCTCTGTTACAGTAATCTGTGAAACAACGTCATTAATAAAACAAAAAATATGTTTGACCACAACGGTGGCTAATAATGTTTAGGAAAAATTACCAACAATATAGATTTATCTATAACATAACATGTTAGAATTTTATCATGCATTTATAATCACTCATAATGAGATTTCAATATACAGTTACATGCATAGACAGCTTTTTTAAGCCAGTGCCTTTTGAATTCAGAAAATAAGCAAGATAAACCATAAAATTGGGAAAAATAGATAGTAAACCATAAAATGGAGAAAAATGAGGCATTATTAATATGATTATAAATAACAGAATCACAATAATATTGTTTTTAAGTGCATGATTTAGTGCATTTTTAAATTTATATTATAAAATGCTGCTTGAATTTCATTTTACCTTTCATATGTAAAAAAAGAAATATCATCTGCTAGTGCAAAATATGACTGGTCATTTCGTAGCAAAAGAGAAGAAAATAAGTGCATTAAATAAATGAATTAATATTTTTGTATCTGGAATAGTTGTATTTTAAATTGATCCTCCACCCTATTATGGCCGAATAAGGGCTAAATTGCTTTCCAACTTGAAATGAAAAGGCATATTGGTTGATCGTGTAGCGTTTATGTGCAAAATTTGAGGGCCAATTGATAAAGCTTGTTGATGCCAAAACAGGTAATAATAATAATTTATTATCAGGTACATGTACACAAGCAAATAAGTATATTTAACCCTTTCAGTGCGGGAACCGAATTTTAAAGGCCTTTGAAAACAGTTTGGATTCAGATGAGACGCCACACAACGTGGCGTCTCATCAGGATCCAAACTGTTTGCTATTCTGATAGTATTCTTTGATAAAAAATCGAAGAAAATGCTAATTTTAGAAATTCAGCAGACGACATTTTAGCAGACGACAAATTTCCCAGCATGCAAAGGGTTAAGATGCTTAAGGTGTGGAAGACTCATAATCAGGTTTGGTGTCCCTCAAACCCTAAGCGTCTTGTTATTTCTTATGCAGTTTGTATAGATAGTGCCACATCCTGACACGTAAAGCTTGTGCTTTGTTGGCAGCGTTAGTTGGCTGTTAACAGGTTCATTGTGGTTATCTCCACCATCAGTCTGTCCGTCTGTCCTAGCCACTATCTCTTACACCATAAGCACTAGAACCATGAAACTTAAACACATGGTAGCTATGAGCATTATGTGCGACCCTGCACTATTTGGAATTTTGATCTGACCCCTGACCTCGCAAACCAAATAATGTTTCTTTAAAAAAATCTATGGCGGTAAAAAGTTAATGTGCAACGTCGCGGAAAATATTATACTTGACGACGTCATACAATGATGCGACTTTTAACAATTTAAGATTTAAAATTAAATCACATTAATGATTTAACAATGAGTTTTGATTATATAAATGCCATTGAACAGAAAATTGACATAAATGTGACCATATATTAATATTTGTACAAAATAGCCGACAACAACCGATTAAGTGTTAAAATTCCCGGGTACATTTTAGTATATTTACCGTACCCAGGGTACGAGCCTTACTAACTGTATTATTATTATATCTCACCGACTACAAGGTACCTTTACCTTGTTGTGTTTATCAACCTGGAATTTATGTAAAATCCGGCTTTCTTTACTTTTATTTTTCATTCATTTGATTAAGCAATTGTTGACGTATCTCGTGGAACATTATTTGAATCTTGGGATTTTAATGGCGACAAGCTGTAAGTGTCAATTTATTTTAAAAACAAATCTAAGATTTTAAGTTTTGTGTGTTTGTCATGCATAATTCAGTGTTTTCCAAAAAAAATTGAGTAGCCAGTTATATGGCCAGCAACAATGCAGTAAAACTAAAGCATTTGTGACATTTTACTTGATATACTTGGGGAAAGTAGTTGGCGTCTAGAGTAAATGTAACCGGCGAAATGGCCCGCTGCCGGTCTTACAGAGAACACTGATAATGGTAAACTAAATAAAAAAAACTCGCTGCAACTGGATTACGGGTTTGTAAAATTGTTTTTTGGGTCATAATATGGTTAGCATTCAATACAAATGTTATTATAAAGTATTGTGGTTTAAAATTCATTTTGAGAATAGGATGGAAGAACAGAAAATGAAAGGGTATACAGGGATGAAAATTAGTGGTTTCCCGTGAGCCCAGGACAAGTAGTTTTGGCCTGGGCAACTCAATTTCCAAAGTTGATAGTCCGGCCGGGCAACTTGTTTTTTTTTTAAAGCTTAAAACAATTCAGTGCAATAAAAATTGAATAACAATTGACCACCATGGATCAATACTAGTTAAATAACATTCATTATTTAGGAATAGGAAATAATTAAATTCAGGCTCATAATAAAACATCAAACATTGAGTATTGCAATGTCAGCAAATTTATTTAATTATCTATTATTTTATTAAAAGAAAGTATAATATACACATGTACATATTTCTGGGCTCGTTATTCTTTATCTGGGCAACCAAAATACTAAAGATGGTTGCCAGTGCAGGCAACCAATAGTAATAAGTTAGTTTTAATCAATGAAATATCATTGTAACTTTATTGTTATAAGCATTGCATTAAAGTTGTGATTGAGGTAAGCTTGTTGTTAATAATATAGTATATTTACTTTTTAGCTCGACTATTATATATGAAATATATAAAGTGGAGCTATCCTACTCACCCCGGCATTGGCGTTAGCGTGCAAATGTTATAGTTTGCGTACCACCCCAAATATTTCCTATGTCCCTTGACATATTGCTTCCATATTTTGCATATTTCTTAACCAACATGACCCCAACCTAAATACAAGAGCAGACAACTGTATCACTTGCATTTTATAAGAATTATGACACTTTTTCCATGTAGAATATGCATATTATTGATAACTCTACAATGTTCGAAATTCGCACTAGCCCGGAGCTAGTTGATCTTGTTTCGGGCTACTGAATTTCAATGGGTACTAGCCCGATTGGGCTATTGATTTTTCGAACTTTTGAAATTAAAAATGCTCAAAAATATTATTTTCATCCATCGTTTGAACCATACCTTAGAGGGTTTATTTAGCTTCGTATCGCGTTTCCTCACCCTTCCGATTATGTTGACATGACGAGAGTTTGAATGACAATTTTTTTTTGATACCGTGCAAATAAAATGCGGATCTACCCAGGTTGTTCAATTTGCTGTACTTTCAGAAAACCATACAAGTCTACAAATGTTTTAAATGTCCGCCATCTTGGATTTGTAATGATCTATTGACGAATTAACGCATTGCAATATCATATTTTAATAGAATATGTCAACCAAATTATATATTGATAGCGTAGTTGCTTGGTTACTTTTTACTGGTTTTCAGTTTTGGCAGTCAAACGTTATGCATATTTTATTTCACGTGCAAGGACTTACATTGATTGTTTTTGGACAGTTGTTTCAGGATACGGTATTATCTGTCGATTTTAATTTATTTTCGACATTCTTGATAAAAAAATATCTAGAATGATGAATACACATGCGATGTTACGGATGGTCTGGTTGATAATTTTTCACATTGTACTCACCAGAATTGGACCTAGAAAGACTATAAAAAAAAACAGTAAGCTAGGGGGAGGAGACACTGCCCTCTATTCGCTTTATCATACGGCCTAAGACTTTCGGCTAAATGTTTCGGATTTCAAATTTGGGACAATTGACATCTAAAATTATTTACAGACTGGATATAAACCTTTGCATCTTGACTGCATGTAAGGTATTGATTGACGAATATCGTCATACATAAATATTATAATCGTATTGTGTCATTGAAAATGAAATATTATAATAACATTTCCAGTTAATTGGGATCAACTGTTAGTTGCAATCCTCATCAATTACACCCTACCTGCAATAAAAACTACCCAGAACCGCAAAAATATAAACTTATTTTAAAAACTTGTGATAAACAGTTCGGGTTAGTAAACTTTGGTTCGGGCTAGTGAAAAATTCCATCTGGTAGCCCGAACGGGCTAGTGGTTTCAAATGTGAAATTCGCACACTGACTCTTTGTTAAAGTGTGCGTACCACCCCAAATATTTCCTATATCCCTTGATATATTGCTTTCATATCTTGAATAATGTTAACGTGCATATTTTGTATTAACGTCTTGTTATTGTAGTGTACATATTTTTCGGATTTCGGACAGCCCATTCATTGAGTATTATTGTTGTGGTTTTGTGAGTACTCTTCATGTAAAATACTGCTGTTTAGATGTTCATTTTTAGTCGTATATATATCAGGATTCAATACCTATACCTTAGTGAAAATGGCATCGGAAGAACATTTGTTCATTGTACTAGATAAAAGTAAACATTATATCTATCCATCTTATTGTTTATTGCAGTTTCAGTAATATTCTGTCTAAAAATGATTTCAACATGATATAATTATAAATCATTGCTAGGAAATGTGTATATATGAAGCAAAAATTAAAAATAGATGGTTCATTTTTTCCCATTTACATGTATGTATATTTATCTATGTATACATCTTTTGTTGTAAACAGTTATGCGACATGTTGGAAACGCCCAGGACAAATATATCGACGTAATGATTTTTTCACTCATGTGGGTGTATGTTGGCTCCACTTCACACGATACAGTCATTGTAGTTTAATTGAAAAATGCATCTTACAATGTGAGATGAGTTCTGGGTTCAAGCCCCAGCAGTGGCCTATCAAG
The DNA here is from genome assembly GCF_020536995.1 of Dreissena polymorpha. Taxonomy (NCBI): domain Eukaryota; kingdom Metazoa; phylum Mollusca; class Bivalvia; order Myida; family Dreissenidae; genus Dreissena; species Dreissena polymorpha. The sequence goes on from NC_068366.1 coordinate 946,851, forward strand.
TGTGAAATACGGAGCCATTATGATTAAATATACACAGTTATCTTTTTAAACAATACAATTAAATATAAGGAATAATGTTAAAGGGGAATTGCTGCTTAGCTATTTTTGACATTGAATAACAGGGTTTATATACACCCCAAGGATAAATGCTTCTAAATTTGTAAAAAAAACAAAAAACAAGTCGAAGTGTGCAGAATATTAAACATTTGCAACTTTCTGATGTCTAAAAGTCATCAAATGCCACTTGAAGTTTACTTTTTTTTTGTACAAAATAACCCATTTTGTGCTGTCCATTATCGGTTAATGTTTTACGCTGTCAGGTCCAGAAGCGCTCATTCTGTAGCATGTTTGGACCATAATGTATAATGTGACCAAGTTTCAGCAGATTCAGCCCAGTGGTTCTGATTTTATACGCTGTGCCTAGCTTTTATTGAGTATAAGTACTATTACTCACTGATTTATGCATATGAGCTTGGCTGTTTTCGAACAAAACCTGAGGTTTTGTCATAGCAAGCTCATTGTGTCATGAAGTGTCTTTTCGCCATCCGGCGTCCGCCATGCTAAAACCTTAACATGAACCCATTGTACCCACATATTTTTTCGTACCCATTTTTTTTCGTACCCAAATATTTTTCGTAATCAAATGTTTTTCGTACCCAAATTTTTTTTGTACCCATTTTTTTCCTACCAAATTTTTTTTTCGTACCCATTTTTTTCGTACCCAAATTTTTTCGTACCCAATTTTTTTTTCGTACCCATTTATTTCGTACCCAAATTTTTTTCGTACCCAATTTTTTTTCGTACCCACATGTTTTCGTACCCAAATTTTTTTTCATACCCTTTTTTTTGTACCCAAACTTTTTCGTACCCACTCTTTTTCGTACCCACTCTTTTTTTTTAACCCAAAATTTTTCGTACCCAATTTTTTTCGTACCCAAATTTTTTTCGTTCCCATTTTTTTACTACCCAAATTTTTCGTACCCAAATTTTTTCATACCCAATTATTTTTTGGTTCCCATTTTTTTCGTACCCAATTTTTTTTCGTATCCAAACGTTTTCGTACCCACATTTGTATATTCTTACCCATTTATTTTTTTCGTACCCAAATGTTTTTCGTACCCAATTTTTTGATCGAAATAATCGGTTTTCAATTTGATTTGATCTCCCCACTCATTCCATCCCGCGAAACCCTTAAGGTGTCGCAACTCTGGTGGAATGAGTGATGTATTGGACGTCATCTATTGATGACGTTTAATTGAACGAATGATAATGGGGGCTAAGTTTCGTTAAGTTGGTGCATATAGCCGCGATTTGATAGTGTTGAAAACTGGCCCAACACGTTTGCTGAAATTTGACATGTATATGGACCAGAATGCGATCTACCTGTTTGCGTAGGCGTTATTCTTTGGAAAAATCAAGTTTTCGAGTATTTTGTGTTTAAATATTTTTTATGGGAAACCACACGCGCGAAAATAAACATTGTGACGTCACGTCATGAAAAGCGCGTAGGCTAGCTTCCATCTTGTTAAGAAACAAAGAAACTAAGTTACGCGTTATTAATTCAATATACAAAGAAGAAATTGTTCTGCTTAAATAGCATCAATACAAATGACTGTATTTTGTGCAGCGGATGGTTGTTCCAAAAGATACGACAGAACAAAACAGTGCATAAGTGTGTTTGTTAGCCTGGGTGGTTACGCACCGGAAATAAATGGTTGCAGTTTTTGTCTTGGCAATTCTAGCCTTAAGTTAATAGTTAAATCGTCTTGCGAACCCTTAAATTAACATTGGCGACGAGGATTTGTGATAGGCGAGTGTCGGCTGGCAGTTTTGAACGTCAATTCGGCATTTTCAAGTATAAAAATTTGATTTGTTTGTCGTCAACCGGTGTCTTGGTAAAACATTCACTGAAAAATGGCGACATTCATTGGAAAAATTGATATTTTCGATGACAGTACGGAGTCGTGGAACTGTTACAGTGATAGGTTGGAGGAATATTTTACTGCTAATGAGATAGCCAACGAAAAGCGTGTGCTAGCTCTTCTGTCATTTGTCGGTGGAAGAACTTACCAGATTTTGAGAGATTTGACTTCCCCAGACAAATCAGTTACAAAGACCTATTAAGTACTATGTGAACTGTTGCAGAAATACTTCAACCCTAGACCATTAGTGATAACGGAACGCTTTCGATTCTATAAAAGGGATCAGAGAACGGATGAGTCTGTAAAAGACTTTAACGTTAGACCCCGGGCTATTTCAGCATTTTCAAAATACATGCCAGTTTCGTGATCAAGATCCCAAGCTCATTTTTTTCGTACCCAAATTATTTTTGGCAAAATTTTTTTCGTACACAAACTTTTCGTACCCACATTTTGTTTTCGTACTAATATTTTTCTTACCAACATATTTTTTTTTGCACCGAAATTTTTATTCGTACCTAATTTTTTTTTTGGCATAATTTTTATCGTACCGAAAATTTACCAATCCACTTTTTTTTCGTAACCAAAATTTTCGTTCCCACATTTTTTTTACCCAAAATTTTCGTACCAACATTTTTTAGTCCTCACTCATTCCATCCCGCGAAACCCTTAAGGTGTCGCAACTCTAGTATGAACAAAAGATAAAACTAAGAAATTGAAAACAAATTATATTGGACAAACAACGTTCATTCAGACACCTAGGGTACAACATTAATTATATGGAATGAGTGATGTATTGGACGTCATCATTGATGACGTTCATTCGAACGAATGATAAAGGGGGCTAAGTTTCGTTAAGCTGAGGCAAATCACTGCGATTTGAGCGCCTTGAAAACTGGTCAGTTACTTTTGCTGAAATTTTGCATGTATATGGAGAAGAATGCGATCTACCTGTTGGCGTAGGCGTTATACCTGGGAAAAATCTAGTTTTTTGATTAAATCACGAAAAAGTTTCGCAAGTTTGACAAAACCGGATTTACAAAATGCGGTATGTGGATATACCGAAGTCCTACCGAAATCCCCGAAATCAAACTTTGATAAAACAATGTTTCATTAGTGATTTCAGTGTATTTCGCAACGATCTATATTAAAATACGCAGTTTTTCAATACACAATCAATATTAATGGGGATTTCGTCGGATCTCGTGGTTTTCTGCGGATTTTGGTAATTACGGGAAATTCGGTATTTCTTCACACCCGTCAAAATGGTCGACTTCGTCAGAATGAACGCTTAGAAAGTATTTACAAAAAAAATCATCTCAAACGATGTAAAGTGAACGCTACTTATCTGTTTTGTAGATAAGTATACGATCCATTGGAAAACACTAACATTTGACATAAAAAAACGCCAGTGGATATGGAAATCTTCATCGTTTGAAATAGCAGACGGCGTCGACCAAAGGCGAAAAGATCGCGAGAAAGTATTCACAAAATAACATAATTAAAAATGATGTCAAGTGCACGCTAATTCGCTGTTTTGTAGATAAGTATACGATCTATTGAAAAACCATAACATTTGACATAAAACACCCGTGGATATGCAAATCTTCTGCGTACCAAATAGCAGACATCATGCGGCGTCTAATCTGAGTCCGGCGACACGAATTACCCAAATCTACCCAAATCTACCCAAATCGACCCAAATCGACCCAAATCTACCCAAATCTACATCAAATATACCCAAATCTACATCAAATATACCTTAATCTTTTAAAAATAACTATTTTATTGTAATGCTTCATCTTTACTCGTCACATTGTTTAATTTCCCAATAAAAATACTTGAAATCAAATATAGGTTACACACCACTTAATCTTTGATCTTCCCAAATGGTTATAAGAAATAAAACATATTCATAAAAATACTACACATAGTACACATATTCGTTACATCTGTTACAAGTTCGGTAGACTATACACGTGTTTTTAGAAATTTGGTCATACGTTTTTTTAACGAAATGTATTTGTTATTTTATTTGTTGTCACTCTTGTTCACAATGATACATAGTCAACCATTCACCTGCATTGAATGAGATAATTAACACCTACAAAAACATAGCCCGCTCACACAGTTTCTCAAGAACTAGCAAAATTGACACATACAGTTTGTAACGCGCTAAAGAAATTTTCTTCCACCTTCCACAAATTATTAGCGCCGTCTTCATTAATGGAGACCCCTATTTAAAGAACATATTAATGAGAACTAAATAAGAGAAAGCCGAAGAAATAAATGCATACGATATTATTACATGTTAATCTTGATTTATCAACCTCATTACTAGTTTAGAAAGAACTATTATTGTTTTATTTCGTTTATTTCAACTCAAACCTGTATTTGAATGGTCTCTGATATTTAGATGTCATTGAAAACAAAAAACACATAGAAATATCATAGCTAAAATACGCCTTTCATCACATAAGTTGTTGATTGAAACTGGCACACATTATAACATAAGCAGAAACGAAAGAATATATGCATGTTGTAATCTTAAAGATTTAAAAGACGAATATCACTTTTAACTTAAATGTCCGTTTTATTCAGCAGAAAGATCCAAATACATTGCAACACACTTTTCATTAAAACCATGTACCAGTATGCAGAATTTTATGAAACTTTTAAATAGTTATAATAAAGAGACCCTTAGAAATTTAGATATTTAATGTATAATATGCTTAAAGAAAAGATATACTTGTTGTTTTTTCTCTTTAAATCAACGATTATTATTGTCATTTATGTACCGTTAATTATGCAATTAATGTACTTTGTTTTAAACAGTTACCGATGTCTGTAAACATGCACAGTTTATTAAAAATTAAATGTACTTTGTTTTGCCTGTTTAAACTGATTTTCGTAAATATGTTGTTTTAATTTATATATATATTGCGAATTGTTTACGGAACAATTTAAAAACAAGTTAAATCATCTAATTATACATTGTTTTCTATATCAATGTTAAAGTGAAACTAATTATGCAGAACAGTGTACTCTTTGTCTCATTATTTTATTAACAACTGCCATTATTGATGTTAAAGGAACATATAATATGTTATGTATCATTAAAATCTTTATTGACTTCTTCCTTTACATAATTTTCATAATAATAACCTTATTATCATAATTATTATAACCCATGTCATCACACTTGTGTTTAATTATGCATTTGGCTAAAAAGCTATTGTATGCTTAAAAGCTAATAAATGTTGTTGTTGTTGTTGTTGTTGTTCTTGAATAAACAAGCGATAAACAAACAAATATACTAAATTTATTGTATATATATGAACACACAGCACTCTCACACATACTTATTAGTATCTTAATTTAACTCATTTTTTCACGCATGTATGAAAGTCTCAAAATTTGAATCACGCTAAGCTGTAATATGCGTAATGTGCATACAATATTTGTTCTGTTCGAATAATTACACAGTTATATTGTTGTTTCCAGTAATGACTGACCAGGTTTGCCACAGTGAAATCTGAATTAAAAGAAAAGGCCGACAAAATTTTCACAGTTTGAAGCGGCAATCCAATTCAGGAAATGCGACATTTCAGAACAGAACAGAACTTTTATTTTTTTCAGGAAATGCGACATTTAATCTCAAAGGAAACTCTAAATGAGATATATGGAAAACAAATATTATTATTATAAACAACAATTCAGTTATAAAAATGTGCAGATCTATATTGGGGCTGTATTTTATTAAGAAATTCTTACATAAAAAATGCATGGATACAACATCCGCCAAGGCGAGAATGGTCCAGAGGTCAGAGTAACACGTCAAAATGTCGTGTATACGTCAAAATGCGTGCAAGACAAATGCCGTCGTCCGTCCGTCCATCGTCGTCCGTCTCCCGTCGTCCGTCTTTGTCGTCCGCCTAACGTTACCGTCGTCCGTTTTTTTCGTCCGTCTTCGTCTGCGGATCGTCTGCGGTCTTCCGTCTGCCGTCTTCAGTCGTCCGTATTCCGTCTCCGTCGTCAATCTGCCGTCGTCTTTCCGTCGTCGACCGTCTTCCGTCGTCCGTCTACCGTCGTCCGTCTTACGTCTAACTTCGTCCGTCTGCCGTCGTCCGTCTTCCGTCGTCCGTCGTTCGTCTTCCATCGTCCGTCTTTTGTCGTCCGTCTTCCGTCGTCCGTCGTCCGTCTGCCGTCGTCCGTCTAACGTCGTCCGTCTGCCGTCGTCCGTTTTGTCTTCCGTCTGCCGTCGTCCGTTTTGTCTTCCGTCTGCCGTCGTCCGTCTAACGTCGTCCGTCTTCCGTCTAACGTCTTTCGTCGTCCGTTTGTCGTCTCCGTTTGCCGTCGTCCGTCAAACGTCGTCTGTCTCCGTCGTCCGTCTGCCGCCTTCCGTCTGCCGTCGTCCGTCTAACGTCGTCCATCTACCGTCTTCCGTCGTCCGTCTCTCGACTACCGTCTTCCGTCTAACGTCGTTCGCCTTCTTCCGTCTTCCGTCGTTCGTTTCGTCTTCCGTCTTTTGTCGTCCGTCTTTCGTCGTCCGCCTTCCGTCGGCCGTCTTCCATCGTCGGTCTGCCGTCCTCCGTTGTTCGCCGTCTTCCGTCGTCCGTTTCGTCTTCCGTCTGCCGTCGTCCGTCTAACGTCGTCCGTCTAACGTCGTCCGTCTTCTGCCGTCTTCCGTCGTCCGTTTCGTCTTCAGCCTGCTGTCGTCCGTCTTTCAACTAACGTCGTCCGTCTGCCGTCGTCCGTCCGTCCATCGTCGTCCGTCTCCCGTCGTCCGTCTTTGTCGTCCGCCTAACGTTACCGTCGTCCGTTTTTTTCGTCCGTCTTCGTCTGCGGATCGTCTGCGGTCTTCCGTCTGCCGTCTTCAGTCGTCGTCCGTCTTACGTCTAACGTCGTCCGTCTACCGTCGTACGTCTACCGTCGTCCGTCTACCATCGTCCGTCTCCCGTCTTCCGTCGTGCATCTTCGTCGTCCATCTACCGTCTTCCGTCTGCCGTCGTCCGTCTTCCATCGTCCGTCTTTCGTCGTCCGTCTACCGTCGTTCGTCTTCCGTCGTCCGTCTAACGTCGTCCATCTACCGTCTTCCGTCGTCTGTATGTATGTATGTATGTATGTATGTATTTTTGTATGTATGTATGTATGTATGTATGTATGTATGTAAGTATGTATGTATGTATGTATGTATGTATGTATGTATGTATGTATGTATGTATGTATGTATGTATGTATGTATGTATGTATGTATGTATGTATGTATGTATGTATATATTTAATTACACTTTCCGGCCTGTTTTTTTTTAAATATATAATTACTTTCTATTATAATTATCAAATTTGGAATTGAGGATATCATACTCATTGCTTGACAGACAAGCTTATATGCGGATTTATTTCATTACAAACAGCTTCAAAATTTAATTTATTGTTTATATAAGTGACGATTTCGGCCTATTTTTTTTTTCAAAATTTGGCTCTTACAAGAGGTGGCCTCCACGTGGCAAGAGCTGGGCAACATATTCATTTTGTTGGCAAACTACCTCATGTATATTTAGAGAGAAATTGAATAGTATTCTGCTATTTGTTTAAACTTAAGTCAATATCTAACGAAGTTATTATTTACTAAATACATATATATTCAGTCACCTAAAAACACTATTGTGCTTTATATTTAAACTTAAATAACTTAATATTTACTTTCAAATATTCAGTACTAAAACATAACGCGAGAACAATTACAAAACAATTGTTCAATAACAATCCATATCGTCTCCTATTTCCTTCTTTGTTCATATCATCCGCTCTTTCCGATAATCCTTCTTTGTCTATATCATCCGCTCTTTACTATATACCCTATATCATCCGCTCTTTTATCCGCCTTTTAGTACGTGCCTATTTTAAACATATTAAACATTGACGAGATTTATGGATATTTGATGTAGATTTGGGTAGATTTGGGTAGATTTGGGTCGATTTGGGTAGATTTGGGTAGATTTGGGTAATTCGTGTCGCCCTCTGAGTCTACGCTGTTTGCCAAGGCCGATAGTATAATGAATGGAAATGCACAAACTCAGCAACTAGCAAGCATATATGCATTAGTAGATTGTTTCGTGATTATTTAGAAACGACTACATAATTCTTTTGGTTCAGCCAGTGCAACTTAACAGAAATAAGTATAATAGTTTCTACACCTGACAACAATGTGCCAACTTTATACAAGGTAAGTTGTTTACATTATTTAAAATATTTCAAGCTTACAGTATACAACAATAAACAGCTGGTACAATGTAATGTCATCGTTTTAATTTTAATAAGCCCGTGGTTAATTACCCTTTTTAATCTTATGGTTCAATGCATCTCTAACACCTTCAATTGACATTCTCGGCTCGGGTACTACTTACCGGTACATGTACCCCGGGTACTCTTAACTTTACTTACATGTAGCCCGGGTACGGTAAAGAAACTTAAACATACCCGCAAATATTAGATTGTATCCGAGTTGTATATCTGCCAAAAATCCGATGTCGTTAAACATGCTAGCGATTAAAGTAAAACAATATTGTTTACCTTAAAGAAACTTCTCTTTAAAAAAAATCTGCATCAACATGCTTTTTAGTATGAGTGTTGAGAGGACGCCGTAGGAATAATCAAGTAATCAAGAATACGTCTCTGTTTCTGCTTTTATTTCCTTCATGTATAATGACGATAAGGATTGACGACTAACATTGACGGCAATGATAACAAGCATTGAAAACTAACACTAACGACAAGGATTGGCGACTAGATGTAACATTGACGATTCTCTACAATAAATGAAATTAACAATAAAGAATGAATAATACGATTATAGTACAACAGATCTGCTATTCGAAGTATAATATGATAGCATACACTCATTAGAATAAAAGGTTTCATAAATAACAATTTGAAACATTTGCAATAAATATCGAAATATCTTATACAATATTTATTACACAGCATGAATTATTTGTTAAAACATAATATAAATACCAAATATGGTGTTCCCCATTTAACGGACCTCGCAAACCAAAAAATGTTTCTTTAAAAAAATCTATGATGGTAAAAAGTGAACGTGCGACATCGCGGAAAATATACTTGACAACGTCATACAATGACGCGACTTTAAACAATTTAAGATTTTAAATTGAATCACATTAATGATTGTAAAAATGAGTTTTGATAATACATTGTATAAATGCCATTTAACAGAAAATTGACATAAATGTAAACATAATTAATTTTTACAAAATAGCCGACAACAACCGATTTAGTGTTAAAATTCCCGGGTATGTTTTAGTATATTTACCGTACCCAGGGTACGAGCCTTACTAACTGTATTATTATTATATCTCACCGACTACCTTTACCTTGTTGTGTTTCAACCTGAAATTTATGTAAAATCCGGCTTTCTTTACTTTTATTTTTCATTCATTTGATTACGCAATTGTTGACGTATCTCGTGGAAAATTATTTGAATCTTTGGATTTTAGTGACGACAAGCTGGAAGTGTCAATTTATTTTTTACAATGAATCTAAGATGTATTTAATTTTTGTGTGTTTGTCATGCATAGTTCAGTGTTTTCCAGAAAAATTTGAGTAGCCAGTTATATGGCCGGCAACTATGCAGTAAAACCAAAGCATTTGTGACATTTACTTGATATATTTGGGAAAAGTAGCCGGCATCAAGAGTTAATGTAACCGGCAAGATCGCTAGCAGCCGGTATTTAAAGAGAACACTGATAATAGTAAACTAAATCTCTACGACGGGATTACAGCTTTGTAAAATTGTTTTTTGGGTGATAATGGTTAGTAATTCATACTAATGTTATTAAAAAATATCGGCTTTAAATTTAATTTTGAGAATGCGATGGAAGAACAGAAAATGAAGAGCATACAGGGATGGAAATAAGTGGTTTACCGTGAACCCGGGGCAAGTACATTTTGGTCTGGGCAACTCAATTTCAAAAGTTGGTAAACTTCTTTTTTTTAAAGCTTAAAACAATTCACTGCAATAAAAATTGAAAAACAATTGATCACCATGGATCAATACTAGTTAAATAACATTCATTATTTAGGAATAGGACATGATTCAATTCAGGCTCATAATAAAACATCATGCATTGAACATGTGTTGTCAGCAAATGTATTTAATTATCTATTATTTTATTAAAAGAATGTATAATATTCACATGTTCATATTTCTGGGCTCGTTATTCTTTATCTGGGCAACCAAAATACTAAAGATGGTTGCCCACAATAGTAAACAGTTAGTTTCAATCCCTGGCATATCATTGTATCTCTATTGTTACAAGCATTGCATTAAAGTTGTGATTGAGGTTAGCCTGTTGTTTATGGTATATTTACATTTAAGCTTGACTGTTATATATGAAATATATATAGTCGAGCTATCCTACTCAACCCGGCGTCGGCTTGCGCATTGGAATGTTTGCGTACCACCTCAAATATATTTCCTATGTCCATTGACATATTGCTTTTATATTTTGCATACTTCATTACCGACATAAACCCAATCTATAAACAAGAGCAGACAACTCATTTACTGTATCAAGCATTTTAACAGAATTAGGCCCTTTTTCACTTAGAATAATATGCATATTATTGATAAATCTATGTTAAAGTTTGCATATGACCTCAAATATTTTTTATGTCCCTTGACATATTGCGTTCATACACCATGTATTTTGCTTATTAACCAACATGACCCCAATGTATAAACAAGAGCAGATAACTGTATCAAGCATTTTGTAACAATTATGGCCTTTTTAACCAGGTTTTCCGAAGGAAAAAACTGGTTATTAGATTGGCGAATGCGGGCGGGCTGGCTGGCGGGCTGGCGGAATAAGCTTGTCCGGGCCATAACTATGTCGTTCATTGTCAGATTTTAAAATCATTTGGCACATTTGTTCACCATCATTGGACGGTGTGTCGCGCGAAATAATTACGTCGATATCTCCAAGGTCAAGGTCACACTTTGAGTTCAAAGGTCAAAAATGGCCATAAATGAGCTTGTCCGAGCCATAACTATGTCGTTCATCGTCAGATTTTAAAATCATTTGGCACATTTGTTCACCATCATTGGAGGGTGTGTCGCGCGAAATAATTACGTCGATATCTCCAAGGTCAAGGTCACACTTTGAGTTCAAAGTTCAAAAATGGCCATAAATGAGCTTGTCCTGGCCATAACTATGTCATTCATTGTGAGATTTTAAAATCATTTGGCACATTTGTTCACCATCATGGGACGGTGTGTCCCACGAAAGAATCACGTCAATATCTCCAATGTCAAGGCCGCCACGACTAAAAATAGATTTAAAAAAAAAAAAAAAATTCAAAGGGGGTTAATTTTTTTTGGTCATTTCAAAAGTTCAGTTTGAGTTTTCTCCCTTTATCAGATTTTTTTTTCACAATGAAAACCTGGTTTTGTGACAATTTTGTCCCTTGTTTTCACTTAGAATAAGCATATAATTGATAAATCTATTATTAAGTTTGCGTACCACCTTTAAATTGCCATAACTTGTTTATTATGCTCCCCCCCAAATTTTTTAGGGGGAGCATATAGTCGCCGCTTCGTCTGTCCGTCGGTGCACAAATTTGTTTCGTACCCAATTTTTTTTGTACCCAAATTTATATATGTACCCTTTTTTTTCGTACCCAAATAGTTTTTTGTACCCTAATTTTTTCGTTCCCTATAGGTTTTCATAACCAAATTTTTTTTCGTACCCAATTTTTTTTTTACACAAATTTGTTCGAACCCAAATTTCTTTGAACCCAAATTTCTTTGAACCCATTTGTTCGTACTCAAATTTTTTTCGTACCCAAATTCGTTTTGTTCCCAATTTTTTTTGTACCCAAATTTTTATTTGAACCTTTTTTTTCGTACCCAAATAGTTTTTCGTACCCTAATTTTTTTTCATAACCAATTTTTTTTTCGTACCCACATTTTTTTGTACCCAATTTTTTCGTACACAAATTTGTTCGTACCCAAATTTCTTCGTACCCATTTGTTCGTACTCATTTTTTTTTCGTACACAAATTTTTTCGTACCTTATTTTTTATTTGTACCCATTTTTTTCGTACCAAAATAGTTTTTTTCGTTCCCTTATTTTGTTTGTACCCTTTTTATCGTACTCAAATTTGTTTTCGTACCCAAATTTGTTTTTTTTTCCTACCCGCATTTTTTTTCGTACCATTTTTTTTTAGAAATAATCGATTTTCAATTTGATTTCATCTCTCCACTCATTCCATCCCGCGAAACCCTTAAGGTGTCGCAAGTCTAGTATGGAATGAGTGATGTATTGGACGTCATCATTGATGACGTTCAATCGAACGAATGATAAAGGGGGCTAAGTTTCATTAAGTTGGTGCATATAGTCGCGATTTGGGCGCCTTGAAAACGGGTCGGTTAATTTTGCTGAAATTTGACATGTATATGGACAAGAATGCGATCTACCTGTTGGCGTAGGCGTTATACCTGGGAAAAATCTAGTTTTTGATGAAATCACGAAAAAATTTCGCAAGTTTTACATAACCGGATTTACAAAATGCGTTATGTGGATATACCGATACCCTACCGAAATATCCGAAATCAAACTTTCATAAAAACAATGTTTCATTAGTTATTTCAGTGTATTTCGCAACAATCTATATTAAAATACGCAGTTTTTCGATAAATAATCAATATTAATGGGGATTTCGTGGGATCTCGGGGATTCCTGGGGATTTTGGTAATTGCGGGAATGTCGGTATTTTTTCACACACGTCAAAATGGCCGACTTCGACAGAAAGAACGCTTAAAAGTATTTACAAAATAACATCATCACAAACGATGTAAAGTGAACGCTACTTATCCGTTTTGTAGATCAGTATACGATCAATTGGAAAACACTAGCATTTGACATAAAAAAACGCCAGTGGATATGGAAATCTTCATCGTTGGAAATAGCAGACGGCGTCGACCAATGGCTGTCAATACAAGTTCGAAAAGAACGCGAGAAAGTATTAACAAAATAACATAGATGATGTAAAGTGAACGCTAATTCGCTGTTTTGTAGATAAGTATACGATCTATTGAAAAACCATAACATTTGACACAAAAACACCCGTGGATATGGAAATCTTCAGCGTAACGAAATAGCAGACATCGCACGGCGTCTCATCTGGGTCTACGCTGTTTGCCAAGGCCGATAATATAATGAATGGAAATGCACAAACTCAGTAACTGGCAAGCACATATGCATTAGTAGGTTGTTTCGTGATTATTCAGAAACGACTACATAATTCTTTTGGTTCAGCCAGTGCAACTTAACAGAAATAAGTATAAAACGTTTCTACATCTGACAACAATGTGCCAACTTAATACAAGGTAAGTTGTTTACATTATTTAAAATATTGCAAGCTTACAGTACTCAACAATAAACAGCTGGTACAATGTAATATCATCGTTTTAATTTTAATAAGCCCTTGGTTAATGACCCTTTTTAATGTTATGGATCAATGCATCTCTAACACCTTCAATTGACTTGTTCATGAAAAATATACACCCTCAGTGCATGTTATCCCATACACCATCAATCACTTACGAAGGCTCGATTGGTCATTCTCGGCTCGGGTACTACTTACCGGTACATGTACCCCGGGTACTCTTAACTTTACTTACATGTTCCCTGGGTACGGTAAATAAACTTAAACATACCCGCAAATATTAGATTGTATCCGAGTTGTATATCCGCCAAAAATCCGATGTTGTTAAACATGCTACCGATAACGTAAAACAATATTGTTAACCTTAAACAACCTTCTCTTTTAAAAAATCTGCATCAACATGCTTTTTAGTTTGAGTGTTGAGAGGACGTCGTAGGAATAAGCAAGTAATCAAGAATACGTCTCTGTTTCTGCTTTTATTTCCTTCATGTATAATGATGATAAGGATTGACGACTAACATTGACGACAATGATCACAAGCATTTACGACTAACACTGACGACAAGCATTGTTAAATTAACGATTTAATTTGAATAATAAGATTATAGTACAACAGATATGCTTTTCAAAGTATAATATAATAGCATACACTCATTAGAATAAGAGGTTTCATAAATAACATATGAAACATTTTCAATCAATATCGAAATATCTTATTCAATATTTATTATACAGCATGAATTAATTGTTAAAACATAATACCGAATATGGTGTTCCCCATTTAACGGACCTTGCAAACCAAAAAATGTTTCTTTAAAAAAAATCTATGATGGTAAAAAGTGAGCGTGCGATGTCGCGGAAAATATTATACTTGACGACGTCATACAATGACGCGACTTTAAACAATTTAAGATTTAAAATTAAATCACATCATTGATTTTAACAATGAGTTTTGATAATATAAATGCCATTGAACAGAAAATTGACATAAATGTAAACATAATTAATTTTTACAAAATACCCGACAACAACCGATTTAGTGTTTAAATTCCCAGGTACGTTTTAGTATATTTACCGTACCCAAGGTACGAGCCTTACTAACTGTATTATTATTATATCTCACCGACTACAAGGTACCTTTACCTTGTTGTGTTTATCAACCTGGAATTTATGTAAAGTCCGGCTTTCTTTACTTTTTTTTTTCATTCATTTGATTACGCAATTGTTGACGTACCTCGTGGAAAATTATTTGAATCTTTGGATTTTAATGGCGACAAGCTGGAAGTGTCAATTTATTTTAAAAACGAATCTAAGATTTTAAGTATTGTGTGTTTTTCATGCATAATTCAGTGTTTTCCAGAAAATTGAGTACCAGTTATATGGCCGGCAACTATGCAGTAAAAGAAAAGCATTTATGACATTTACTTGATATATTTGGGAAAAGAAGCAGTCATGTAAATGTAAGAGTAAATGTAACCGGCAGAATCGCTGGCTGCCGGTATTTAAAGAGAACACTGATAATAGTAAACTAAATCTCTACGACACGATTACAGCGTTGTAAAATTGTGTTTTGGGTGATAATGGTTAGTAATTCATACAAATGTTATTAAAAAATATTGTGCTTTAAAATTAATTTTGAGAATGGGATGGAAGAACAGAAAATGAAGAGCATACAGGGATGGAAATAAGTGGTTTCCCATGAGCCCGGGGCAAGTAGATTTTGGCCTGGGCAACTCAATTTCAAAAGTTGGTAAACTTGTTTTTTTTTTAATCTTAAAACAATTCAGTGCAATAAAAATTGAAAAACAATTGATCACCATGGATCAATACTAGTTAAATAACATTCATTATATAGGAATAGGACATGATTCAATTCAGGCTCATAATAATACATCATGCATTGAACATGTGTATTGTCAGCAAATGTATATAATTATCTATTATTTTATTAAAAAAATATAATAATATTCACATGTTCATATTTCTGGGCTCGTTATTCTTTATCTGGGCAACCAAAATACTAAAGATGGTTGCCCACAATAGTAAAAAGTTAGTTTCAATCCCTGGCATATCATTGTAACTTTATTGTTTAACTGCATTGCATTAAAATTGTGATTGAGGTAAGCTTGTTGTTTATAGTATATTTACTTTTGAGCTCGACTATTATATATGAAATATATATATAGTGTAGCTATCCTACTCACCCTGGCGTAGGTGCGCGCATTGGAATGTTTGCGTACCACCTCGAATATATTTCCTATGTCCATTGACATATTGCTTTCATACATGTATTTTGCTTCTTAACCAACATGACCCCAATGTATAAACAAAAGCAGATAACTGTATCAAGCATTTTGTAACAATTATGGCCTTTTTTTCACTAAGAATAAGCATATAATTGATAAATCTATTTTAAAGTTTGCGTACCACCTTTAAATTGCCACAACTTTTTATTATGCTCTCCCCAAATTTTTTAAGGGGGGAGCATATAGTCGCCGCTTCGTCTGTCCGTCCATGCACAATTTTTGTCCGGACTATTTCTCAGCAACTAATGACTGGAATTCAATTTAACTTAATGGGAAGCTTCACTACCAAGAGGAGACATGCATATTATCAGCCGGTTCTGGTCAGATGATTTTTCACAGAGTTACAATGTATGGCCCTATGAAATTTTCCATTAACTGTACATATAACGCGATCTACCTGTTGGCGTATTCGCTATTACTGGGAAAAATCTAGTTTTTGATTAAATCACGAAAAAGTGGTGTTTTTTATTGCACAATCGCTATAAACATGTGGCTTGGCCGGAAGTACATGTAGCCTTAATAGCAACCCCAAGACAATTCACCCCCAGGAGACAATTGACGGGCTAGACAATTCAAATTAGATTTTTCATACCCCAATTTTTCGATTTTCGTAATCATTTTTGTCGTACCCAAATGTTTTTCGTACCCAAATTTGTTCGTACCTAAAAAAAAATTCGTGCCCATTATTTTCGTACCCAAATGTTTTTCGTACCCAAATTTTACGTACCCAATTTTTTTCGTACCCCTTTTTTTTCGTGCCCAATTTTTTTCGTACCCATTTTTTTCGTACCTAAATTTTTGTTCGTACCAAATTTTTTTCGTAACAATTTTTTTTTTTCGTACCCATTTTTTTCGTACCCAAATGTTTTTTGTTCCTAATTGTTTTCGTACCCAATTTTTTTTTCGTACCCATTTTTTTCGTACCAAAATGTTTTTCGTACCCAAATTTGTTCGTACCCATTTTTTTTTCGTACCAATCTTTTTCGTACCCAAATTTGTTCGTACCCAATTTTTTTTCATACCCATTTTTTTCGTACCCAAATAAAAAATCGTACCCATTTTTTTAGTACCTAAATTTGTTTCGTACCCAAATTTTTATTTGTACACATTTTTTTCGTACCCAAATAGTTTTCGTACCCTATTTTTTTTTGTTTCCTTTATTTTTTTGTACTCTAATTTGTTTTCGTAACCAAATTAGTTTTTTTTCCTGCCCATATTATGTTCGTACCCATTATTTCTTCGTACACAAATTTGTTCGTACCCAAGTTTTTTCGTACCCATATGTCGTACTCAAATTTTTTTCGTACACAAATTTGTTCGTACCTAATTTTTTATTCGTACCCATTTTTTTCGTACCCAAATAGTTTTTCGTACCTTTATTTTGTTTGTACCCTTTTTTTTCGTACTCAAATTTGTTTTCGTACCCAAATTATTTTTTTTTCGTACCCACTGCCCACATATTTTTTCGTACCCAAATTTTTGTCGAAATAATCGGCTTTCAATTTGATTTGATCTCCCCACTCATTCCATCCCGCGAAACCCTTAAGGTGTCGCAACTCTAGTATGGAATGAGTGATGTATTGGACGTCATCATTGATGACGTTCATTCGAACGAATGATAAAGGGGGCTAAGTTTCGTTAAGTTGGTGCATATAGCCGCGATTTGAGTTTCTTGAAAACTGGCCGAACACGTTTGCTGAAATTTGACATGTATATGGACCAGAATGCGATCTACCTGTTGGCGTAGGGGTTATACCTGGCAAAAATCAAGTTTTCGAGTATTTTGTGTTTAAACTTTTTTTGTGGGAACGGGCACGCGCTCAAATAAACATTGTGACGTCACTTCACAAACAGCGTTAGACATCCGCCATCTTGTAACGCGACAAAGAAACTCAGTGTCATTAATTCAATAAACACAGAAAAATATGATTGTGTTTAATAATCATTAATACAAATGTCTATATTTTGTGCAGCGGATGTTTATTCAGACAGATACGGCAGAATTATGTAAGTATCTTTGTGTACTTTACAGTAGATTTGATAGTGGTAAACAACTGCGTACCGGTAAAGTTCATTCTAGCCGATTTTACTACGCAAGAAATTTAAGTATCTCACTGGCAAAATGAGCTTGACACATAAACAACAACCGGATCCGATTTACATCCACAAAATATTGTGGGAATCCGATGCAATGCAAATTACTCATGTTTGATAACGTTTGATGAATTCGTTATATCAATATGCATTAACATTCAAGGGGAATAATTTTTAATTGAAATGTGCGATTCAATGACAGTGTTATATTGGGATAATAAGTCGTTTAGCCGTTATCATGATAAGTATATTGTTTGTTGTGTTTCATTTTCATAAAAAACATACTTTTACTGTTTTTTCCTTAAAGTAAAACAGTTCAGTAGTCATTATATCTTGAATTTTAAATATTGAAATAGATGTCGGATATTTCATATTTTCGGACGTTGCTACGTAAGCTAGTTGTCAACATAATTATTAATATACTGATTTACCTTTTACGCATACAGTTGTGCAACTGTTGTCTACGTAATGATACGCTGTTTAATGTCTATAATGTCTTCCTGCCCCTGATGATAATAAGTATTTATCTCAACAAACCCCAGCAATGTCAATGGTCTGTCAACATAAGAAAAATATTAGCTAAAGAAACTTCAGTGTACAATTTATATAGCAGTGTCCGACAAATCCATTGCCCGTAGCCCGAGGGCTACAGAATTTTTTCATCGGGCTACTGAAATGTTTCAGCTGACGCCCGCCGGGCTACTATAAATCTATAAGAGCGGTAGCCCGTTTTATTGACAGACATACGTAGAATAAACACGCTGACCATGTGTTTCTACACCGTGTCTTGTTTATAATCCGCTAACAAAGTGCAATCAATTATCTTATCAATCACCGATCACTTGCGGTAATGTCGTAAACAGTAAGAGTGCATTTTAATAATTCAATCAGAATCAACATTTGTCGTCTGCTAATAATATAATGAGAGCCGGTTGGATAGTTGGCGCACATGATGCAACATCATTTCGCAGTTTGGAATTCTTTGTTAACCGCAACAATGAGTAAGAGCGACTACGTTTTTGATGTCGTTAAATATCCAAGGATGCCGAACATTAAATAAATCAAAACAATAGCGGATTCTTCAAAACGGTAACGAAACCGAAAATGAATATTAATAACAACGCGGTTAACACCTGCTAATTAGTTTGCATTGTCAATTAATAATTGGATTGATCGACTGTTAATCAATAATCCCATATATGCCCAATTTAATTTTTTTTAAACCAAATTATGGGAGGGTAATATAGACGATGAGAGTCATAAACACAAACGTTTGAAATTTTCTAAAGTGTCAATTGAATTTCGGCATATGATTCTATTTAAAGATATGATGAAATAAGCTCCCAATCAGGACCGTTCAATTGCAACTTGCGTAAATCACCTGCGACGGTTTGCACACGTTGTGTACAGCTATTTTAGGTTACAAAATTCTACATTTAATAAATGAATTTCTTTGTCCAGACAGGGACCTATACAAACGTATAGGCCCCTGGTCCAGATAAAAAGCCCGCACAAATTGGCATGGGTGTATTTATTTGTAAATAAAAATTTCGTAGCGGGTACATCATTGAGATCATTTAGTTTCCATTAAAAGTTTCGTTGTGAATTTCAACTAAAGTACCGGGGTATCTCGCGAATTATTTGGCATTGACATTTCCTCTTAATAAAATATAATGTAAACACGCTGTATCGTTACCGTTACACTGTATCAGTTCCTTCATTATTGAAACAATTATTGTATTGTATACTGACTGCACACTAGTGTCGTAACATACGGATGCAATACGTAAATTCGGACAGAACTTAAAGTCGGACACAAGTAAATAAATGATTTAATACTCTTGATTTCTTGAAACTCGGTATTTGTTGTTAAAAAGAGCAATTGCATTGATTAACACCATACGAGTCAGTCGTATTGATCATCTAAACGCTTTATTTACGTTTCCAACTTAACGTGCTGTCCGAATTTAAGTACACATACATGTGCACATACATGTAATATCTATAACATGCAATAAGAAATTTGTCGGACACTGATATAGTATTGACATACCTGTATGATGAACCAACCCTGTATCAAAAGTCAACCAGAGTCGTAACATATTTATGTCATGCTATAAATCAAAGAATACTCATTTTCTTGGATACATTTCTACATATATTGGTGAATGAATATAAATTACTGCACCGAGGAATATTTTAAGGTTCAAATGTTTCAAATGCATCTTACAATAGATGAAAATAACATTCATCAGTCTGAAATTCACAATTTTGACGCCATTGTCGCTTTGTCCAAGACTAGTTTTAATTTGGATACTTTCGAACGACCTTGACAATTTTTGCTGAAATTGTAAACATTACTTTCGTTTTCTGAAATCTATTATTTGTGATTAACAACAAGTCTGGTGGATTATAAAAATGATTTCAGTGTGAATCGGGTAGTTTTAAATATTTACTTTGAGTTTGTATTTACACTACAATTTGTTCACAAAACAAGCCAGAATATTCTAAAATACCGGGAAATGTCATTCTGAATTTGAAAACACTTGAGCACATGGTATGTTACTAAAAGTAGAAATACCATCATATGACCGTGAAATCTCGGGAGATTCGCATTTCAAGAAAGTCTGTCACATCGCTGTTTTTCTCGATATGTAAGAGCAGAATAGATAAATTTTAAATGTTTAAGATAGTATTTTGTGAAAGAATGTATCAGTTAAATGTGAAAAATGTCAATCTTTCCAATCAAGTGATTGATATGGGCCAATAACTGCATTTAAAAGCTGTTTTGGACCGGTCTTTTTTAACTGTCGACTTTTCGGCATTTTCTGGTTGACTTTCCTAATGGGGTTGGTCCATAACTATAAAGTCGCGCCAGTCAAAAATCATAAAAAGCGACATTTAAAGTTATGGTAGCCAGGAATGAGAAAAATATGTACAACTGAGCAATCAATCATGACAGACTGATGTCTCAGGTTAGTGCAGTGATTTTTCCACCAGATTCTCACCAAGGTGATCCCGGTTGATTTCACCACAATTGAATATAATATATTATGTCAGTACACAAATAAATTATACAGCAGGTAATGACAATCGATAAATGTCTTAGTTTTAATTTAATTGTTTGCACAAATTTGGACACTCTTTGTGTCTGAGATATGTTGGGTTAAATGACCTTTACAACAAAACATACATCTCTGAATCTGCGATACATTACAGTTAAAGTTTAACACGTAAAATACCAGTATTCAGATCTGAAAATATCCTAAAAAACTCGTATGGTATGAAGTACATAATATCTTGTGACGTATTTTCATTTTAAATCTTGAATTTAATGACGACTTGAATTTAATGACGACAAGTCGGACATGCAGTTAAATATTTTTATACGTATATCGTGTGACATAATTTCATTTAAACTCTAGATTTTAACGACATTAGTCTGACGCGTGCGGCGTTATTTTATTTAACAGTAAAACAAAAATTAAGTAGACTATCAAAAAAATACAAAAAGTGTACTTGTAAATAAAAACTCCTTCATTCCGTATAAAGATTGTACGTTACAGCAGAGCTCCAGATAACTTTTCTGAGTAATTGGGTTAATACCCACTACTTTTGAGTTCAATTGGGTATTTTCATATTCAATTGGGTACAAAAAAGTCGGTACCCACAACGGGTACTTTAATTGACAATTGGGTACCTTTGTTTTAAAATTGGGTATGTTCATTGTCTTAAATTCTCACCTGCTTATCTGAATAAGCTGGTTGTAGTTCCACTCTTAATTGATTAGTTTCAGAGATTTTGTGTAATTATGTAGATGTATCCATAATATACAGTCTTGATTCAAAAAAAAAGTTCAACGATTTTTTCCACCAGTTTTCTTACAATGTAAGCACTGACAGCAATTGCCTCCGACATAATATCGTCAAGAATTAGTTTCACTATATTTTCCGCTTCTGATTTTGTGTTGCCTGCGGTTAAATATCTTAAAATTGAGTTTCTTTGTGCCTAGGATACGATGTTTCCATTTTTAAGGCCTCACGATTTCGACATTTTCACAACAATAACACGTAGTCACAAAGACACTTTTTTCCGTACATATTATTGTACTGAAGGTTATACTGAAAGCGCTTGAACAAAGCGGACAGAATCCGGGTATTTCGGACCAGGGTATTTCCGGGACAAATTTACTCGTTATGCAAAGGAAAAATATGATATGCGTAATCGGCAATTTCAATGGGGTTTCGGAACGCATGGTTTTATTTTTCTATGCGTAATCGGCAATTTTACATTGGGTATTTGCACAAATGCCCACCTTATCTGTAGCTCTGTTACAGTAATCTGTGAAACAACGTCATTAATAAAACAAAAATATATGTTTGACAACAACGGTGGCTAATAATGTTTACGAAAAAATACAAACAATATAGATTTATCTATTACATAACATGTTAGAATTTTATCATGCATTTATAATCACTCATAAAGAGATTTCAATATACAGTTACATGCATAGACAGTTTTTTTAAGCCAGTGCCTTTTGAATTCAGAAAATAATCAAGATAAACCATAAAATTGGGAAAAAAAGATAGTAAACCATAAACTTGAGAAAAATGAGGCATTATTAATATGATTATAAATAACAGAATTACAATAATTTTGTTTGGAAGTGCATGATTGAGTGCATTTTAAAATTTATATTATAAAATGCTGCTTGAATTTCTTTTTACCTTTCATATGTAAAAAAAGAAATATCATCTGCTAGTGCAAAATATGACTGGGAAAGCTGGTTTATGGTCATTTCGTAGCAAAAGAGAAGAAAATAAGTGCATTAAATAAATGAATTCATATTTTTGTATCTGGAATAGTTGTATTTTAAATAGATCCTCCACCCTATAATGGCCGAATAAGGGCTAAATTGCTTTCCGACTTGAAATGAAAAGGCATATTGGTTGATCGTGTAGCGTTTATGTGCAAAATTTGAGGGCCAATTGATAAAGCTTGTTGATGCCAAAACAGGTAATAATAATAATTTATTATCAGGTACATGTACACAAGCAAATAAGTATATTTAACCCTTTCAGTGCGGGAACCGAATTTTAAAGGCCTTTGAAAACAGTTTGGATCCAGATGAGACGCCACAGAACGTGGCGTCTCATCAGGATCCAAACTGTTTGCTATTCTGATAGTATTCTTTGAAAAATTTTTGAAGAAAATGCTTATTTTAGAAATTCAGCAGACGACATTTTAGCAGACGACAAATTTCCCAGCATGCAAAGGGTTATTAAAATGCTTAAGGTGTGGAAGACTCATAATCAGGTTTGGTGTCCCTCAAACCCTAAGCGTCTTGTAATTCCTTATGCAGTTTGTATAGATAGTGCCGCATCCTGACACGTAAAGCTTGTGCTTTGTTGGCAGCGTTAGTTGGCTGTTAACAGGTTCATTGTGGTTATCTCCACCATCAGTCTGTCCGTCTGTCCTAGCCACTATCTCCTACACCATTAGCACTAGAACCTTGAAACTTAAACACATGGTAGCTATGAGCATTATGTGCGACCCTGCACTATATGGAATTTTGATCTGACCCCTGGGTCAAAAGTTAAAGGGGATGGGGTGGAGACAGGTCAGAGATTTTCACTCATTTTTAGCTTGACTAATATATATGAAATATATATAATGGAGCTATCCTGATCACGTCGGCGTTACCGTTAGCGTGCACATGTTAAAGTTTGTGTACTACCCCAGGGGACAAAAATATTCATAAACTGCACTCGTCCTGCAGGACGAGTGCATTAAAATTTTCACTCGTCCTGCAAACACACGCACTCGTCCTTCAAATATGTGTGAAATAAAGATTGCAAAGGGCTGATATGACTTATAAAATTTCCTAAAGTATATCACTGCTAAGCAGTGAAATAAGTTACTTTATTTATGAGGAACACAAAATAAATATTTTTTTCTAATGCTCGCGTGCTTTCCGTTTCGGACGTTTGAACATCGCCCCCGCCCCCTTTTAAGAACGCTCGTATGGCAGACATTTTTCAAACGAAATTCAGACTGGTTTAAATCTGGTTTAAAACCGTACTTCGCGCTTAAATAATTCTTTAAAAGTCAATACTAACAGTGACTGCAGTCGCATGGTTCCCTGTCAACATGTACGCGCAAAGCTTACACCAAAAAGCCAATATTTACTCGGGACACAAGTCTCGTATAACAACACGCACCTGCTGTATAAAATTTACAATTACAATTTCCGGTTCATTCGCATTCTACTTTCGGAATAGATATGCTTTTAGAAAATGATTTAATTAAATGAAAAATAGTCTTACTGGTCAGAAAATTCATTTTTAACATCAGCTTTTTTTCACTCGTCCTGTAGGACGAGAGCTTTAGGGAAATTCACTCGTCCTTTCAAGATTTCACTCGTCAATACGAGCGGACGAGTGGAATTTTTGTCCCCTGTACCCCATATATTTTCTTTGTCCTTTTACAAATTACTTTTATACTTTGCATACATGTACTTCTTTACCAACATGACCCTTATCTATAAACAAGAGCAGACAACTGTATCAAGCATTTTGACAGAATTATTGCCCCTTTTATACTTAGAATATGCATATTATTGATAAATCTATGTTAAAGTTTGCATACCACCTTAAATATTTTCTATGTCCTTTGACTTATTGTTTTCATATTTTGCATACTTCATTACCAACATGATCCCAATCTATAAACAAGAGCAGACAACTGAATCAAGCATTTTGACAGAATTATTAACCTTTTATACTTAGAATATGCATATTATTGATAAATCTATGTTAAGGTTTGCATACCACCTCAAATATTTTCTATGTCCTTTGCCATATTGCTTTCATATTTTGCATACTTCTTTACCAACATGATCCCAATCTATAAACAAGAGCAGAAAACTGTATCAAGCATTTGACAGAATTATTGCCCCTTTTATACTTAGATAATTGAACATTTTGCTTAAATTGCCATAACTTCTTTATTTATGATCACATTTGATTCATACTTTGACAAAACAACACTTACCTGACATACCACAATGCACTGCACCCAAACTATCCCCCATGCCCCACCCCATAATCCCCCCCCCCCAATTTTATTTTTATAATTATTTTTGAAACTTCATCTTTTAAATTACCACCAACCCACATAAACCACCCGTCTCCATGATGGCTTACATTAACCTGTCAAGCACTCGAAATCTCTTAAGACAATAGTTACGGTCAATCTCAACCATGCATGGCCGCATTACCAACCCTGGGGCGCCCCCTGGGTCAAACATGCGGCATGGGAATACGCGTCGGCCTCTGCCGCACCATTTTTTACCAATTGACTTCAAATTAATACTTAAGATTTCTTATGACAACACAGTGTCTCGACCATCCATGTTCACATTACCCACCCCAGGGCCCCGCCCACTTTGGTGGTAAAGATCCCAAGCTATTTCAGCATAATTAAAATCCAAGCCATTTTTGTGGTCAAGCACCGAGCTTTCTCACCATAATTAAAATCCAAGCCAGTTTGGTGGCAGAGACCCCGAGCTATTTCAGCATAATTAAAATCCAAGTCAGGTTAGTGGTCAAGATCCTGAACTTTTTCGGTATAATTAAAATCCAAGCCAGTTTGGTGGTCAATTTTTGTGGTAAAGACCCCGAGCTTTCTAACCATAATTAAAATCCAAGCCAGTTTGGTTGCGGAGACCCCGAGCTATTTCAGCATAATAAAAATCCAAGTCAGTTTAGTGGTCAAGATCCTGAACTATTTCGGTATAAATTATAATTAAAATCCAGGCCAGTTTGGTGATCAAGACCCCAAGCTTTTTCAGCATAATTAAAATCCTAGCCAGTTTTGTGGGGGAGA
This sequence comes from Dreissena polymorpha, assembly GCF_020536995.1. Lineage (NCBI taxonomy): Eukaryota > Metazoa > Mollusca > Bivalvia > Myida > Dreissenidae > Dreissena > Dreissena polymorpha. The sequence goes on from NC_068366.1 coordinate 972,532, forward strand.
CCCTGAGGTATTTCAGCATATTTAAAATCCAAGTCAGTTTAGTGGTCAAGATCCTGAACTATTTCGGTATTATTAAAATCAAGGCCAGTTTGGTGGTCAAGAACCCGAGCTTTTTTAGCATAATTAAAATCCTAGCCAGTTTCATGGCCGAGACCTCGAGCTATTTCCGCATATTTAAAATCCAAGCCAGTTTGGTGGTGAAGATCCTGAACTATTTCGGCATAATTAAAATCAAAGCCAGTTTGATGGTCAAGATCCTGAGCTATTTCAGCATAATTAAAATGCAAGCCAGTTTGGTGGTCGAGAACCCGAACTATGAGCATAATTCAAATCCAAGCCAGTTTGGTGGTAAAGATCCCAAGCTTTTTCAGCATAATAAAAATCCAAGCCAGGTTGGTGGTCAAGATCCTGAGCTATTTCAGCATAATTTAATTCTAAGCCAGTTTGGTGGTCATGACCCCCGAGTTATTTCAGCATAATTAAAATCCAAGCCGTTTTGGTGGTCAAGACCCCAAGCTATTTTAGCATATATTTTTTTGGCATAATTTTTTCTTACCCAATTGTTTTCGTACACACATTTTTTTCGTACCCATTTTTTTCTGTTTTTTGACAGAATAATGCCCCCTTTTATAGTTAGAAAATTGAAAATTTGGGTAAATTTTGTGTTCAGGTCTACTCTTATCCTATTTGTGTTAAGGTCTACTCGTATCCTAAAGTATCAAAGCTATATCGTCTACTTAATGTTATAAGTCATGTAACTGACATTTTTAAACATTTTATTTCTTTCCCATTTTTTTTTTTTTTATTAAGGTGAAATACATCAACTGTTTAATAATATTAAGTCTACCTTTTTGGTAAAAATATTGTTTTTACCAAATTTTCAAAATTGACATTACGGACACATGTCATTTGCTGAATGAAAAAGTAGCATAACTGAAATTTAGTTAAATTTTCAGGAGAAGGAAAAACTTCTTTATTGAAATAAAATAGGGATACTTACAGAGTGAAACAAACACATGGGATATTTTCAGATTTGAATACTGGTATTTTACGCATCTTTAGGCAGTTCTGTGTACCAAGGATAAATACAATATTTAAACATTCATGTACAATGCACAATACTAAAAACCTGAATTGTAACTGTAATGTGTTTCAGATTCAGAGATGTCTGTGTTGTTTCTAAGTTCATGTGAAAAATTAAGTTTATATGTTTATAGGTTTAAAATTGCAAATTTTCCTCTTACTTGCCCTTGTATTTCAAGATAGAATACTTTCCTTCCCAGAGGAAAGAGATCTGGGTTTGAATCCCAGTGGGGGCTTCAGAGGATGATTCATTTTAAGAAAAATGAATATATTTGCTTTACTTTGTCTCTAACTTAACCAAATAACTCTGACAATGCCTTTACAAGTATGCAGTTTTTGATAATTCAATTATGCAAGAAACATGTATAATTTTAGGGTAGACTTAGACAGCAAACTAAGAATTGGCATCCATTTTAGTTTTTTAAGTCAATACAACAATAAATGCATATAGGAACACATATTTAAATTAAAAATGCAACAATCAGAGGACATAATCAATTAAATAGTAAATGACTACTTTAAATATTTTTTAGCACTGTTTGTTTTTCAGAGATTTGTAAATATGACGTTTTATGTTCTTCCCATTGAACTAATGCAATATGTGCTTTGGAACTGGAATCATATAGTGTTGGAAAGCTGATGGTTCACGTCCAGAGGGTCCTTGCTTCCGGAAAGCTGAAAATTGTATATGATCTCCCCACTCATTCCATCCCGCGAAACCCTTAAGGTGTCGCAAGTCTAGTAAAGTTTATATGTGCACTTCAATATGGAATGAGTGATGTATTGGACGTCATCATTGATGACGTTCATTCGAACGAATGATAAAGGGGGCTAAGTTTCGTTAAGTTGGTGCATATAGTCGCGATTTGGGCGCCTTGAAAACTGGCCGAACACGTTTGCTGAAATTTGACATGTATATGGAAAAGAATGCGATCTACCTGTTGGCGTAGGCGTTATACCTGGGAAAAATCAAGTTTTCGAGTATTTTGTGTTTAAATACTTTTATGGGAAAGGGCACGCGCACAGATAAACATTGTGACGTCACTTCACAAACAGCGTTAGACATCCGCCATCTTGTAACGCGACAAAGAAACTCAGTGTTATTAATTCAATAAACACAGAAAATATGATTGTGTTTAATTATCATTAATACAAATGTCTATATTTTGTGCAGCGGATGTTTATTCAGACGGATACGACAGAATTACGTAAGTATCATTGTGTACTTTACAGTAGATTTTACTACGGAAGAAATTTATTATATCTCACTCAGTCACTGACAAAATGAGCTTGACACATAAAAAACAACCGGATCGGATTTACATCCACATAATATTGTGCGAATCCGATGCAATTCAAATTACTAATGTTTGATAACGTTTGATGAATTCGTTATATCAATATGCATTAACTTTCAAGGGGAATAATTATAATTGAAATGTGCGATTCAATGACAGTGTTATATTGGGATAATTAGTCGTTTAGCCGTAACAGATAAGTATTTAGTTTGTTGTGTTTCATTTTCAACATAGTTTTACCGTTTTTTCCTTAAAGTAAAACAGTTCAGTCGTCATTATATCTTGAATTTTAAATATTGAAATACATGTCGGATATTTCATATTTTCGGACGTTGCTACGTAAGCTAGTTGTCAACATAATTATTAAGATACATATTTACCTTTTACCATACAGTTGTGCAGCTGTTGTCTTCTTAATGACGCGCTGTTTAATGTCTATAATGTTTTTCTGCCCGTGATGATAATAAGTCTTTAAATCAACAAACCCCAGCAATGTCAATGGTCTGTCAACATTAGAAAAATATTAGCTAAAGAAACTTCAGCGTACAATTTATATGGTATTGACATACCTGTACTCTGAAGCCAACTCTGTATCGAAAGTCAACCAGAGTCGTAACATATTTATGTCACGCTATAAATCAAAGAATACTCATTTTCTTGGATACATTTCTACATATATTGGTGAATGAATATAAATTACTGCATCAAGGAATATTTTAAGGTTTAAACGTTTCAAATGCGTCTAACAATAGATGAAAATAACTCTCATCAGTCTGAAATTCACAATTTTGAAGCCATTGTCGCTTTGTCCAAGACTAGTTTTAATTTGGATACTGTCGGATCATCCTTGACATCTTTTGCTGATATTGTAAACATTACCTTTGTTTTCTGAAATCTGTTATTTGTGATTAACAACATACGTCTGGTGGATTATAAAACTGATTTCAGTGTGAATCGGGTAGTTTTAAATATTTACTTTGAGTTTGTATTTACACTACAATTTGTTAACAAAACAAGCCAGAATATTCTAAAATACCGGGAAATGTCATTCTGAATTTGAAAACACTTGAGCACATGGTATACAAATATACAAATACAAATTTTATTTCAAGTCAGTTTGTACATAACAAGTATAACATTAACATCTACATTTTCACAACAATAACACGTATACTGAAAGCGCTTGGACAAAGCGGAAAGAATCCGGGTATTTCGGACCAGGGTATTTCCGGGACAGATTTACTCGTTATGCAAAGGAAAAATATGATATGCTTAATCGACAATTTCAATTGGGTTTCGGAACGCATGGTTTTATTTTTCTATGCGTAATCGGCAATTTTACATTGGGTATTTACACAAATGCGCACCTAATCTGTAGCTCTGTTACAGTAATCTGTGAAACAACGTCATTAATAAAACAAAAAAATATGTTTGACCACAACGGTGGCTAATAATGTTTAGGAAAAATACAAACAATATAGATTTATCTATAACATAACATGTTAGAATTTTATCATGCATTTATAATCACTCATAATGAGATTTCAATATACAGTTACATGCATAGACAGTTTTTTTAAGCCAGTGCCTTTTGAATTCAGAAAATAAGCAAGATAAACTATAAAATTGGGAAAAATAGATAGTAAACCATAAAATGGAGAAAAATGAGGCATTATTAATATGATTATAAATAACAGAATCACAATGATATTGTTTTTAAGTGCATGATTTAGTGCATTTTTAAATTTATATTATAAAATGCTGCTTGAATTTCTTTTTACCTTTCATATGTAAAAAAAGAAATATCATCTGCTAGTGCAAAATATGACTGGTCATTTCGTAGCAAAAGAGAAGAAAATAAGTGCATTAAATAAATGAATTAATATTTTTGTATCTGGAACAGTTGTATTTTAAATCGATCCTCCACCCTATTATGGCCGAATAAGGGCTAAATTGCTTTCCAACTTGAAATGAAAAGGCATATTGGTTGATCGTGTAGCGTTTATGTGCAAAATTTGAGGGCAAATTGATAAAGCTTGTTGATGCCAAAACAGGTAATAATAATAATTTATTATCAAGTACATGTACACAAGCAAATAAGTATATTTAACCCTTTCAGTGCGGGAACCGAATTTTAAAGGCCTTTGAAAACAGTTTGGATCCAGATGAGACGCCACAGAACGTGGCGTCTCATCAGGATCCAAACTGTTTGCTATTCTGATAGTATTCTTTGAAATAAAATCGAAGAAAATGCTAATTTTAGAAATTCAGCAGACGACATTTTAGCAGACGACAAATTTCCCAGCATGCAAAGGGTTAAGATGCTTAAGGTGTGGAAGACTCATAATCAGGTTTGGTGTTCCTCAAACCCTCAGCGTCTTGTTATTTCTTATGCAGTTTGTATAGATAGTGCCACATACTGACACGTAAAGCTTGTGCTTTGTTGGCAGCGTTAGTTGGCTGTTAACAGGTTCATTGTGGTTATCTCCACCATCAGTCTGTCCGTCTGTCCTAGCCACTATCTCTTACACCATAAGCACTAGAACCTTGAAACTTAAACACATGGTAGCTATGAGCATTATGTGCGACCCTGCACTATTTGGAATTTTGATCTGACCCCTGGGTCAAAAGTTATAGGGGTTGGGGTGGGGACGGGTCAGAGATTTTCACTCATTTTTAGCTCGACTATTATATATTAAATATATATAATGGAGCTATCCTGATCACGTCGGCGTTACCGTTAGCGTGCACATGTTAACGTTTGTGTACAACCCCAAATATTTTCTTTTTACTTTAACAAATTATTTATATATTTTTTTATGCCCCCCCCCCCTTCGAAGAAGAGGGGGTATATTGCTTTGCACATGTCGGTCTGTCGGTTGGTCGGTCCGTCCACCAGGTGGTTTCCCGATGATAACTCAAGAACGCTTAGGCCTAGGATCATGAAACTTCATAGGTACATTGATCATGACTCGCAGATGACCCCTTTTGATTTATAGGTCACTAGGTCGAAGGTCAAGGTCACTGTGACCCGAAATAGTAAAATGGTTTCCGGATGATAATTCAAGAACGCTTATGCCTAGGATCATGAAACTTGAAAGGTAGATTGATCATGACTCGCAGATGACCCCTACAGATTTTCAGGTCACTAGGTCAAAGATTAAGGTCACGGTAACCCGAAATAGTAAAATGGTTTCCGGATGATAATTCAATAACGCTTATGCCTAGGATCATGAAACTTAATAGGTACATTGATCATGACTCGCAGATGACCCCTATTGATTTTGAGGTCACTAGTTCATACATGTACTTCTTTACCAACATGACCCTAATCTATAAACAAGAGCAGACAACTGTATCAAGCATTTTGACGGAATTATTGCCCCTTTTATACTTAGAATATGCATATTATTGATAAATCTATGTTAAAGTTTGCATACCACCTCAAATATTTTCTTTGTCCTTTGACATATTGCTTTCATATTTTGCATACTTCATAACCAACATGATCCCAATCTATAAACAAGAGCAGACAACTGTATCAAGCATTTTGACAGAATTATTGCCCTTTTATACTTAGAATATGCATATATAATTGATAAATCTATGTTTAAATTTGCATACCACCTCAAATATGTTCTATGTCCTTTGACATATTGCTTTCATATTTTGCATACTTCTTTACCAACATGATCCCAATCTATAAACAAGAACAGACAACTGTATCAAGCATTTGACAGAATTATTGCCCCTTTTATACTTAGATAATTGAACATTTTGCTTAATTGCCATAACTTCTTCATTTATGATCACATTTGATTCATACTTTGACAAAGCAACACTTACCTGACATACCACAATGCACTGCACCCAAACTATCCCCCATGCCCCACCCCAGAATCCCCCCCCCCAAATTTTTTTTTTATAATTATTTTTGAAAGTTCATCTTTTAAATTACCACCAACCCACATAAACCCCCCGCTCTCCATGATGGCTTACAGTAACCTGTCAAGCACTCAAAATCTCTTATGACAATACGGTCAATCTCAACCATGCATGGCCGCATTACCAACCCTTGGGGCGCCCTCTGGGTCAAACATGCGGCGTGGGAATACGCGTCGGCCTCTGCCGCACCATTTTTAACCAATTGACTTCAAATTAATACTTAAGATTTCTTATGACAACACAGTCTATCTTGACCATCCATGTTCACATTACCCACCCCAGGGCCCCGCCCACTTTGGTGGTAAAGATCCCAAGCTATTTCAGCATAATTAAAATCCAAGCCATTTTTGTGGTCAAGACCCGAGCTTTCTCGCCATAGAGCTATTTCAGCATAATTAAAATCCAAGTCAGTTTAGTGGTCAAGATCCTGGACTATTTCGGTATAATTAAAATCCAAGCCAGTTTGGTGGTCAAGACCCCAAGCTTTTTTAGCATAATAAAAATCCAAGTCAGTTTAGTGTTCAAGATCCTGAACTTTTTCGGTATAACTAAAATCCAGGCCAGTTTGGTGGTCAAGACCCCAAGCTTTTTTAGCATAATTAAAATCCTAGCCAGTTTCGTGGGAGAGACCCTGAGCTATTTCAGCATATTTAAAATCAAAGTCAGGTATAATTCGGTATAATTAAAATCAAGGCCAGTTTGGTGGTCAAGAACCCGAGCTTTTTCAGCATAATTTAAACCATAGCCAGTTTCATCGCCGAGACCTCGAGCTATTTCCGCATATTTAAAATCCAAGCCAGTTTGGTGGTAAAGATCCTGAACTATTTTGGCATAATTAAAATCCAAGCCAGTTTGGTGGTCAAGATCCTGAGCTATTTCAGCATAATTAAAATGCAAGCCAGTGTGGTGGTCAAGAACCCAAACTATGAGCATAATTCAAATCCAAGCCAGTTTGGTGGTAAAGATCCCGAGCTATTTCAGCATAATTAAAATCCAAGCCAGTTTGGTGATCAAGACCCCTAGCTTTTTCAGCATAATAATCCAAGCCAGGTTGGTGGTCAAGATCCTGAGCTATTTCAGCATAATTTAATTCTAAGCCAGTTTGGTGGTCATGACCCCGAGTTATTCCAGCATAATTAAAATCCAAGCCGTTTTGGTGGTCAAGACCCCAAGCTATTGTAGCATATATTGTTTTCGGCATAATTTTTTCGTACCCATTTTTTCTGTTTTTTGACAGAATAATGCCCCCTTTTATAGTTAGAAAATTGAAAATTTGGGTAAATTTTGTGTTCAGGTCTACTCTTATCCTATTTGTGTTAAGGTCTACTCTTATCCTTAAGTATCAAAGCTATATCGTCTACTTAATGTTATAAGTCATGTAAATGACATTTTTATACATTTTATTTCTTTCCCATTTTTGTGTTTTTTATAAAGGTGACATACATCAACTGTTTAATAATATTAAGTCTACCTTTTTGGTAAAAATAATGTTTTTACCAAATTTTCAAAATTGACATTACTGACACATGTCATTTGCTGAATGTAAAAAGTAGCATAACTGACATTTAGTTAAATTTTCAGGAGAAGGAAAAACTGCTTTATTGAAATAAAATAGGGATACTTACAGACTAAAACAAACACATGGGATATTTTCAGATTTGAAAACTGGTATTTTACGCATCTTTAGGCAGTTCTGTGTACCAAGGATAAATACAATACTTAAACATTCATGTACAACGCACAATACTAAAAACCTGAATTGTAACTGTAATGTATTTCAGATTCAGAGATGTCTGTTTTGTTTCTAAGGTCATGTGAAAAATTAAGTTTATATGTTTATAGGTTTAAAATTGCAAATTGTCCTCTTACTTGCCCTTGTATTTCAAGATAGAATACTTTCCTTCCCAGAGGAAAGAGATCTGGGTTTGAATCCCAGTGGGGGCTTCAGAGGATGATTCATTTTAAGAAAAATGAATATATTTGCTTTACTTTGTCTCTAACTTAACCAATTAACTCTGACAATGCCTTTAAAAGTATGCAGTTTTTGATAATTCAATTATGCAAAAAAACATGTATAATTTTAGGGTAGACTAAGACAGCAAACTAAGAATGGGCATCCATTTTAGTTTTTTAAGTCAATACAACAATAAATGCATATAGGAACACATATTTAAATTAAAAATGCAACAATCAGAGGACATAATCAATTAAATAGTAAATGACTACTTAAAATATTTTTTTAGCACTGTTTGTTTTCCAGAGATTTGTGAATATGCCGTTTTATGTTCTTCTCCTTGAACTAATGCAATATGTGCTTTGGAACTGGAATCATATAGTGTTGGAAAGCTGGTGTTTCACGTCCAGAGGGTCCTTGCGTCCGGAAGCTGAAAATTGAAAAAAAACAAACCTCCCCACTCATTCCATCCCGCGAAACCCTTAAGGTGTCGCAAGTCTAGTATTATAGTTTTAAAGCATTTTATGTGGTGCAATATAAAAGTACTCTAGTAAATTTGAAATTATGTAATCGATTTCCTCTCAACATACATGCAAAATTCCAGATAACTTTTTCAGCAAAATCTTGGTTTACACTCTATAATAATCCAGCCTTAAAGTCTATTATTAATTCTTTTTTTCAGGTAAATATAATTTTTGGCACATCCGCATTTAGGTTTATAGTCTAAGAAGAGCTAATGACAATTGCCGGGTTACAGCAGACTTTTTGCGATAAAAGGACCAGATAATGGAAAACGTTCGGCTTTTCGACTGTTGTAAAGATGGTCTGTTATTCATAATAACGTTAAAGTGCTGTTGATTTCATAATTGTAATGAGGGCCTTGACGAGTGGGAACTCATTGATAAAATGTTTACATTATATGCATTGATATTGAGTTTTACGCATGATCACACATTTTGAATTCTTATTTTATTTTTCCAATGTGTAACCGTACGCACAGAATTTAAGTCTACTTTTTTACTAAATTTAATTCAATTTTTTACGACTTTAAGCGTCTTATCTGGAGCTCTGCATACATGCATTAGTAGCATATATTGAAATATATCCATAGACTTTCTTTGGTTATTGAAGGTAAATTACTGTACAAAAATTATGGTTAGTCATTAACCAAAAAAAAGTTAAGTCTACAAACACGCGGTTAATTTCGGTTCAGTAGCAAATATCTTACAAAGGTGCGCAACTTCTCCTATAACATAAAATTTCCGTTATACGCCGTAAATTTCCGTAGTCCTCCGTAGCATTTCGGAATGACTGTCAATTGACATCATTGTATCATGCATGATAGTATGTTGCTTTGTGCTTCGGTGAAACTCACATCTTACCATCGCGTTAATTTATTAAACGCATTAATATTTGATTTCATTATGCACTGCGCCTGTTGCACAAGTCTCTCTGCACAAACCAACATACACATATGCAGCATGCAATTAACGAACAAGAATGTTGCATCTGTACACATGCATGATACCATTAAGCAGAATGTAAATAGACATTGGACATCAGGCAAGATGTAAGTGTCATCAAGCATGAAAAGGTGTCTACATACTAATTGAAAGTACCATCAAGAATCATGACACAGTCACAAAGAAGGATGTAATTTTTACCTAAATACCCTTCCATATTTGTCGGCACTGTGTGTTTGCTTAATTTCACTGAAGAACGTCTACTGGTAAATCTTACAAAAAAAGTGATAAATAAGACTGAGTAGCAATTTTTTCGGCGTTGCTGTTTAACGTCAAATTTGGCCTTTCAACGAACTTCTTAAAAGCCCATTGAATTTTAATGAAGAAGTTTCCCGCTTGTACAGGGATAAAAGGTAAATCCCCGCCCGAGCCGTAGCTAACTGATTTATTGTAGTCTTTCTAGTTGCAATTTCTGGTGAGTACAATGCGGAATATTACGGATATTTGCAACATGTCGAAGATTTTCGGAAAGTAGCGAAGAGGTTTTCGTCAGTTAATATTCATGTCCGTGCCGGCCGCTAACTTATCAGAATCAATAAAAAAGAACCAGGAAAAATCGGTACCGATCGCAAATTTCCGGAATTCCGATAAAGCTTCAACATAATTTGTTCTCAAATGATCGCGTACTCGAACGAATCTGTCCCTACGCCTCCAACTCCCTTTAAATCTCATCGGACGTACATTGATCTCAAAATCTATCCTTGACGACTCAAATCATATTTCCTGAATAGTTTGGCCTATTGACGTCCCTGTAATTATAACAATGGTCTTTTGGATAAACACCGCTAAGTTGTTGCAATATAATAACCGTTTAAAATAGTTACCGGTTTTCATTTAATAAAATGATTAAGTCATATTCGAGATTTCAGCGATTGCCAATATTTTGCTTTTGTTTCTCATAAGCATATGATGCTTGGTATCTGCTATTGACTCCTATGTAGATTGCAAATATTACATAACCCTTACAGCGGCCGAGCGCAGATATCTGCATTTGGCCGCTAAAAAGAAAAATCTTTGCGCATTAATTTAATTCAAATCTCATTATCATAATCAAAATCATCATCATCGTCGTCGTCGTCGTCACTTCTACCACCACCACCATCATCATCTTCTTCTTCTTCTTCTTCCTCCTCCTCCTCCTCATCATCATTAACAACAACAGCAACACCAACTTAACATCATCATCAAACAACAATAAACATCGGTAGCATACAATGTGCTTCATCAACCATACATAATTATATGCGTTAAAACACCATAATAGAACAGCATGAATGAAGCTGCCTATTACTCTTTTATATTTCCTATACCAATTTTTTTTTCGTTAATTGAACGACTAGTTGAAATCTTCTATAAAAGCCCTCCCACCCCCCCCCCCCCAAAATAAAAAAAAATAAAACATAATAATAATAACCCTAGCAAACAACAATAAACATAGGTCAGTTAGTATACACTGTGCTTTAGCAACCATGCATAATGAATGTTTATGACTTCGGACCGTTGTGATCAAATTAAAAAAAGCACGATGGTATGTATGCGGCACACAACACATAGATATTTATAGTTTTATACCTTAAACGTAGTTCATCAAAATAAAGATAAGTTATTATCTATGTAATACTTAAATTAGGTTTATAACGTATGCATATTTGTCTAAAACTTGTGAAATGTGATTCGTAAGCCGACGACAACATTATCATTCGGACCCTTCTCCCCACCTAACAATCGAGATTAAACACCTGTGGAGATCCCGATCTTATCAATGAATAAACCGGTTCAATGATGTCAAGTCAAATAAAACATACTATTACTATCCAAATAAATATCTATCAAAAAATGTAAATTGATATACCTACTTAACTAAAACTAAACTTAAACGATTAGCAAGAAAAATATATAAAGAAGAAGCAGGCAAAGTAGACAAATTAATTGTAACATATGTTTTCTCAGTCTCCCACTGTTGAACAATATAAATAGTATTTATCGCCACCCCAAAAGGGATCTTTATCACACGTTTGGCTCAACTAATATATAATTGTGACAGGACAAACTGTCAACAAATACCTTGTTAATGTTTTATACAATCCAATCAAAGGTCAACTTCCAAGGAAACTGCGGCATGTTAAAACTGTTGATTATGACAAAATGTTGTTTAGTACAAATCAGTACAATAGCGTCTGTTATGTGGCCTATACTAATCCAGTTAAATAAAACTTTAATCGCAGAAAAGTTTAGATTCTTTACACCTTTAATGGGGCCTTTTCACAGATTTTGGCATTTTTTTTAAACTTATTCATTAAATGCTTTATATTGATAAATGTAAACATTGGATCATAAAAGCTCCAGTAAAAAATCAAGAAAAAAAAATAAAAAAAAGGAAATGTACATTGCCCGGAGCAGGGTTCGAACCAGTGACCCCTGGAGTCCTGGCAGAGTCCTGTAGTATAAACGCTTATTCCTACTGAGCTATTCCGCCGAATACACATTCTCGACGTATTTTATACCTTATATAAGCAATCTTCGTAGTTTCACAAAATTTAACGACAAAAAACAGAACTCTCCAAATTATTCAATCGTTTCGCGTTGCAACGCTTTATAATTTTTAGGTTTTAAAATCGTCAAAAGATGCATATAATGGCTATATTAGAGCATGGTTAATGTTCAGTATTACTGTTTCCTCACAAATATCATAACTAAAACGAAAACTTACGAATCTGAAACAACTTTTTTCATTTTTTTCAATTTACCAAAGCGTGAAAAGATCCCTTTAAGAAAATATATATAACAGTTCTTTCCTGTTTTAACAAAATGATTCATTTAAAAATAAATTATGAAGCATCGCTAGCAATATTAGAAAGAGAAGTAGAAGGAGAATTATTATCAATAGTAGCAGTAGCAGCAGCAGCAGCAGTAGCAGCAGCAGCAGCAGTAGCAGCAGCAGCAGTAGCAGAATCAGTAGCAGTAGCAGTAGCACTAGCAGTAGCAGTAGAAGTAGCAGTATCAGTAGCCGTATCAGTAGCAGTAACAGTAGCAGCAGCAACAGCAGCAGAAGCAGCAGCAGCAGTAGCAGTAGCACTATCAGAAGCAACAGCAGCAGCGGCAGTGGCAGCGGCAGTGGCAGTGGCAGTAGCAGTGGCAGTAGCAGTGGCAGTGGCAGTAGCAGTGGCAGTAGCAGTGGCAGTAGCAGTGGCAGTAGCAGTGGCAGTAGCAGTGGCAGTAGCAGTAGCACTATCAGTAGCAGCAGCAGCAATGGCAGCGGCAGCGGCAGTGGCAGTGGCAGCGGCAGCGGCAGTGGCAGCAGCAGTGGCAGCGGCATTGGCAGCGGCAGTGGCAGTGGCAGCGGCAGCGGCAGCAGTAGCAGTAGCAGTAAGAGTAGCCGAAGCAGTAGCAGTAGCGGCTTTTTGCTTTTTTGTTTTAGAAGTGTTTGTCGTATAAGAAGAACGCAAGGAAGACAAATTAATTGTAACATGTGTTATCTTAGTCTCCGTTGTAGTAGTATTTGTTGTATCTACACAGCCATTTTTCAGTCACCTGAGAGACATGTTTTTATAAGAGATTTAATTGTGGACCAATACATCGTGTATTAATATCAGTGCACCCACTGGGACACCACATGGGGCGAGGATTAACAGATAAACTAGGCCTTCAACTAATTATGCGCCTAGAGGCAAACAATACTATAACTTACTGATAATTTTAGGATTGGGATGTGTTTGTATCTTATTTGAAATTAGCTAGCTTAATTCAAAAACTAATTATAGCCTCAATATTATCACAAGAACATCATCACATATTCATTGTGCAATATATAATCATATCACCATCACAATATGCCAGAGCGTTAGTATTTATTGTGCATACATATCCTACAGCAACATTTACAAAACTTATTACAAACCAACCGCTCAAGCTTTAATTAAGATTGATTTCAATTTATATTATGACATACATTAAAGATCACTGTCAATTAATTAAAAAATAGCTTGATGTTTCGTACTCAGCGATTTAAATAAAAGAAACGTTGCGTACACAATAATTGGGGTTAATAAAAAAAAGTCTGCAATTAAAATAATCAAATTTAAATAATACTAGATTTAGTTTCAAATTGTCGCTCAAAAAATGAATCAGTTATATCAGTTACTAGGGAATCGATTTGTTTAATCTCCGCAATCCAATAATAATTATGGTGTTTGTATGACAAATTAATAGCTATTCGTCATTGAATGTATGATACTCATTAAAATATTGAAACAATAACCACAACAACAACAACATATGTGATTATGTATATATCTTCTTCATATACTCTGTGTCATACTTTCAAAATTATCCTCATAAGATTCATAATAATAAAGTAAACGCTATTGCAATCTTAGTAAAAACCAACTTAGCCGTTATGCTAATGATTTTATGTTCAGTATGCGTGTACATTTCAATATTATATAACAACAAGTGTTCACAAATACCTATGTTTAATAAATATTAAAAACATGAGAACCAATGAA